>NC_080169.1:84117518-84279384 GCF_950295315.1 Erinaceus europaeus
AGTCCCATAACCTAGATATACACCAGTTTCTGTGAGAGAGAGCTTATGTGCACACGTACCCATAAACTACGGCAAAATATATACCTGAAAGCAGAAGTACTCTAGAGTTTGCAGTGAGTACCTCCCTAACACTTCCTCTCCACTATTCCAAGCTTGGGATCCATGATTGCTCAACAAATTGTTTGGCTTCGTATGTTAACTCTCTTTTCAATCACCAGTTTCCAGATGCCACCAGGATGCTTGCCAGGCTTCCCTGGATTGAAGACCCCACCAATGTGTCCTGGAGCTCAGCTTCCCCAGAGACACACCTTACTAGGGAAAGATAGAGGCAGACTGGGAGTATGGACTGACCAGTCAACGCCCTTGTTCAGCGGGAAAGCAATTACAGAAGCCAGACCTTCTACCTTCTGCAACCCTCAACGACCCTGGGTCCATGCTCCCAGAGGGCTAGAGAATGGGAAAGATATCATGGGAGGGGGTGGGTTATGGAGATTGGGTGGTGAGAATTGTGTGGAGTTGTACCCCTCCTACCTTATGTTTTTGTTCATGAATCCTTTCTTAAATAAAAAATTTAAAAAAAAAAGAAAAAGAAATGTAATTCACAACTATTTTCAACTAAAAATACACATTAAAGAAAACCCTGGATTAGGGAAGATATAAATTTTAGAATATTTATGAGAATGTTTCAGCATAGTAACTCTTTCCTAAATTGTTTACAATTTCCAGACATAAGGATAATTAGGGAATAAATACTGACTCCATTTTTAAGAGGGTTATAGTTGTTATTAACTATTCTCATTAATTTGTATTTCTTGCTTAAGGTCCTCATTTGCAATGGTATTTGTATTTTCATAAATTGAAAAATAAAATATATCTTCAAACTCCCTTTAATGTGATCAAGTTCACTTATGGAACAAATGAGTACATCTATTCATATAATTATAAATTATGACAGAGAAAGTGGTAGAGCTCAAATTTAAAACAGCTCCTGAAATATTTAAGGTGTAGCAAAACATAGTTTTACAAACATACTTTAGTGCTGAACCAACCAAATTAACTATAAAAAAAGTAACAATTGTTTCAGGATTTGGACAATGGAATAACTTTAAAAGTACTTTAAGAATCAAGTACTGAACTAGTATTTTTATGATAGAAGAGTTAAGACAACACTATGCCATTGATGCAGTCCTGCTTCCTCGGGTTGGGTTTTCATGGATGTTTTTGTATACAACTCAACATTGGGCATTAGTTAAATAGCACTACTTAATGCTCTGGAATTTTTAATAGAGAATTTATTTAATAAGTTTAGTTTTAGAGCTTGTTTGGTGTGCAAACATAGTATCTTTGATTGAATTTTTTTCCTGACAATGTGACTACCATACAGTAGAAAAAAAAAGTGTAATTTTCGTTTTGTCCTTTATAGCACAGGACAAATAAATGTCAAAATCAAATGGTGCTGTCCCCCAAGGGAAAACACACTTCAGTGATGAAATATTCTTCCTTACTTCCCACTGCTATTCCTCTGAACACCTGGGTGAAGCTGCCTCAGGACCTAATCAAATGCTGCTAATTTGCATATAATAAAAACCCTGCTACAAGATTTTAGAAAGTTAGCAGTTATAAGGAAAAGTGCATAGCAATTTCTAAATTGTGAATTATGGAACTATGTATACATTGCCTCAGAATCTACATTTTAATAAACAATTTATAATTTGACTGGGGTGAATACAATAAATAGAATGTTGTTAATTGTCAGTTTAATTCTCCATTTAACAAATATCCTTGAGAGTGGTACATTGTTATTTCCTATGTTCCTGGAAAATGATGTGATATTGATAAAATGTCAGGCTTCTTGGGATGACGCTTACAATCTACAAAGAAATTACCATGATACCTTTACAGAGATAGCTAGGGGGAATTATTTGTATTTTCATTTTAGAAGAATTGTTTGTATTTACAATATACTAATTCTACTGATTTTCAAAAGTGACAATTGATAAAGTAAATAAATTTTTTCTTACCATAATTTCTCAGACCAATTTTTAAGGAATTTAATTTAAGTTTAGATACATTTTTTGACATAAATTGTTTGAGCTGTAAGACCCTGCTTTAATAATTCTTGTAAATTCACTAGTGTTTTTAAATTTTATGATGTAACATTGTTTTTAATTATAGACTGAAGCTAAACTGGTTTCCTTACAATTTTTTTACATCAAATCACAAATACAAAAATATTAAATTTGAGACTCCCAGAGGCAGGGCTATGGAGCAGCAGCAGCTGTGTTTCTCTCTTCTCCTCTCCTGGATCAACTAGGAATACCAAAGATCACCTGGGACCACAACAAGACAGGACTAGAACGATTTCAAGAACTCACCAAATCATCTGTAAGTTCAAACACATGTGGCTCGTGGACAGAGAGGAGTCTAAGGAGAGATTGAGTGACTGGTAACAGTCAGGCAGTTTACCAGTTAAGACACCACCTCTAGTCTGTTTTACTAACAAAAATACTGTTAAAGGGAGGAGAGGACCCCTCTAAGACTCACCAAATGCAACTGTGAGTCTCCATTGTTATTGCCCTCAGAGGCTGAAACAGCGGCAGGGGGGGGTACTTATGCTCACATCTGGGAACAGACAAGTGGCCAGGAAACTCAAGAGAAGAGCTACAACTCCGTGGCCTACCAGTGGGGATATATAGTGGGAGCCTTTCCACATTGTTCTCCTGATAAGAACATGGTGAATAATTGCCTCAGAAACTACAGACTATAAACGGAACTTGTTTAGAAACTCGCAGGGCCCAGCAGAGCTGCCCAGCTTGGCAAAGAAGCTCAACAGAACCTGGAGCTTTTATTATTATTATTATTATTTATTTATTTATTCTGTTTTGTTGTCCATGTTGTTTTATTGTTGTAGTTATTATTGTTATCATTGTTGTTGGATAGAAAAGAGAGAAATGGAGAGAGAAGGGAAAGACAGAGAGGGGGAGAGAAAGAGAAAGACAGACACCTGCAGATCTGCTTCACTGCTTGTGAAGCTACTCCCCTACATATGGGAAGCCAGGGGCTCAAAGTAAATCCTTACACCAATGCTTGTGCTTTGCAACACCTGCACTTAACCCACTGCACTATCACCCAATTCCCAAGACTGGAGCTTTGTATCCTGGAGTGTGGGAGTCTTTTTGCATAAACACTGTATTATTTCTCCCCCACACTGCTTTATCTCTTGGTTAAGAGTGAGGGATTAAGCTAAGAAGTCTAGTTATAGTTTAAAAGCCCTCAGGCTCCCATAGCCTACAGGAAAGAAAAAGAACAAAACAGCTTTAACAGCCACTGTACTCCAACTCAGAGACTGAAATAATGTTGAAGCAACTGTTAATTTACACAACTGTGAACTCTTTAAGTAACTTACTTAAACACAATCCAGGTGAGAGTGATCAATAATTTGAAAACTACTGAGAGAGGGACCTCATAACATACTATATAGAATGGTTAAACCAACAAGAAGAAATATTGGAGAAATGAACCAGGACAAGAGTCCAGCTAAAAGCCTCCAAAGGTTTAACCACAAAATGAGGTCAACATCCAAACACTAGTTAAGGAAATAGTCACAGGAGTTAATAAAGAGTTTGAAAAAATTGTCATCAGAAATGAGATTCTGGAAGAAAACACTAATTATCTCAAGGTTATTAGAGAGTTGAAAGCTGAAATAGCTGAGCAAAGAACACAACTAGCCGAACAAGCTAAAACAGTGTCAGAACGGGGTAACAAAACAGTTTAACTCCAGAAGACAGTAGAGGGGAGAGAGAATAGAATAAATGAAGCTGAAGACAGAATTAGCAACAACTAAAAAAGATGTAACAGATCTCAAAAAGAGATTAAGAGATATTGAAAACAACAACAGAAACCTATGGAATGACTTCAAAAAATAATATACGCATTATTGGCTTACCAGAGGAAGAAAGAGAGGGAGGGGAAGAAAGCATTCTACAGGACATAATGGCTGGGAACTTCTGTAGTCTAAATAACATAAAAGACATAAAGGTTCAAGAAGCCCAGAGGGTCCCAAACAGAATTAACCCAGACTTAAAGACACCAAGACACATCATATTTAGAATGGAAAGGAATAAGGATAAAAAAAGGATCTTGAAGGCTGCAAGAGAAAAACAAAGAGTCACCTACAGAGGAAAACCCGTAAGATTAGCAGCAGACTTCTCCATATAAACAATACAGGCCATAAGAGAATGGCAAGATATCTATTGAGTGCTCAGTGAGAAAGGCTTTCAACCAAGAATACTGTATCCTGCTAGGCTGTCATTCAGACTAGATGAAGGCATAAAAACCTTCTCAGACAAGCAATAGTTGAAGGAATCAACTATCACCAAGCCTGCCCTGAAAGAATTTCTGAAAGATCTCCTATAAACAGTCAGACCACCACAAATAAGCCATCTAGCAGAACACTCTAAAACTCTACAAGAGTGACGTTAAAGTATCTTCAATCTTTGATATCAATAAATGTCAGTGGCCTGAATTCACCTATTAAAAGGCACAGAGTAGGAAGTTGGATCAGAAAACACAACCCAACAATATGCTGTCTACAGGAAACCCACCTAACTCAACAAGACAAATATAGACTCAAAGTGAAAGGACGGAAAACTATCATATAGGCCAATGGCTCACAAAAAAGGGCAGGAATAGCTATTCTCATATCTGACACGATAGACTTAAAGTAAATAAAATTTAAAAAGATAGGGCTGGACATAATGTTAAGTCAAATAAGTCAGAAACGGATGAATATGGGATGATCTCACTCTCAGGCAGAAGTTGAAAAACAAGATCAGAAGAGAAAACATGAGTTGAACCTGAATTGGAGTTCGTGTATTCCACCAAAGTAAAAGAGTCTGGGGAGGTTGGGGGATAGTACCTGTCCAAAAAGGATGACAGAGGACCTAGTGGGTATTGTATTGTTGTGTTTAAAAATGAGAAATGTTATGCATATACAAACTACTGTATTTATTGTTGAATGTAAAACATTAATCCCCTAATAAAGAAATAAAAAATTAAATTTCAGTTTCTCAATCCTAATGTTTTTATGGAAATTTAAATGCATGTATTTTAGTTATTATAGATGTCATCTACATATATGAAATTCAAGTTTCTATACTTTTCATTCTGAATTTACTAAATTTTATTCTGAAATTGAAATATTCATCTGGTAGAAAAATATGCTTGAATTTGGAAATAACCCCATACTATTTATTATTGTAGAGAGATTCCTGTTACCACTCCAAATGGCTTGAGGCACAAAATCTTCTATTTTATAAATTCATAGTAAAAATGATTGTTTTCAAGAACACAATAAATTATGGAGAATAATTCGCCAGCTTACATGGTGATAAGGAAGAGAGTTAACTAAATCATGAGGAGTTGAAGTTCGCCAGAAATTTCGTAAGTTATTATTAGAGAAACTATCTATGGTCATTTTGAGATTTCTTATATTGGAATTTTGAAAGTATGTATGATTTACCAATGATACCTTATCTAGAGGGATATCAGTAGATATTTAGATGTGTATCAGGAGACTTCCAAGTAGCCAAGTTCACATTACAGGGACTCAACTCTTCAGTTCAAGTCACGTTTTCTGTGAAGTAACAACTATGAATAACAAAATCTTGAATAAGAACAAAAAATCAGGGAATCAGGGAATAGCACAGCAGTTAAGCTCAGGTGGCGCAAAGTACAAGGACTGGCATAAGATTCCCGGTTCGAGTCCCTGGCTTCCCACCTGCAGGGGACTTGCTTCACAGGTGGTGAAGCAGGTCTGCAGGTGTCTATCTTTCTCTCCCTCTGTCTGTCTTACCCTCCCCTCTGGATTTCTCTCTGTCCTATCCAACAACATCGACATCAATAACTACAACAATAAAACAACAAGGACAACAAAAAGGGAAAATGAATACTAAAAAATAAATATTTTAAAAAAAAGAACAAAAATCACATTTACTACAAGGAGAAAAATTGGTCTTTGTAACATGAGAACAGGCATAAAAATTATTGGATTATTTTCATCAACTGCAATCATGAGACTGGATTTCTTCAGTCACATGAATCAGAACCTAGCTGAAGAATGATGAAGTCTGTTATGTAGAAAAGAAGCAGAAAGGGAGAGGGAACAGAGTATGTTAAAATAAGCTCCTGCTTAAGCTTCAAGATTACTGTACTAGACTTACACATGGAGGCCTAATTATCCACTGTTTTGACTAGAATAATCAATGTGCAGAAATTGCTTCAATTTCATTTTTTTCTTTCCTGAACCAAGGCAGTCCCTCAGGTTAGTAAGCATCTTTCCCATGTGTTTAGATGAAAGTATGACACAAACGTCAAGCTGGTTAGTGTTCCTGAGTTTCAGAGGCTAAACGGTACCTTTAAAGGCTTGAAGATGTGTTATTTATTCATTCACAGAGTACAGTAGGATCTGAGAACATCTTGGTCATTTAGTCATCCTGCCTCCTAAATGAAAGTTTCTCACTCAGACAGTCAGAACATTTTTTTATGTGGTCATCTCCATTCATCCTTTAATATGTGGACAGGCGTTACACTGCAAATACATAACTGAAGAAGCATTCATACACACTGATCATCTTTTCCTCTTTTCTCAAAATGATGTTCCTTATCATCAGGATGTGGCTTCCAAATGTCTTTGGTAATCTCCCTCTTCCCTTAGGCAACAAGGTGGCTGTCTCTTGACTATGTTGCTTGAACATGAAGGAAAACTCTGGGATTCATGAAAGCGGCTACATTTAGGGGAGATTAGATAGATTCATTTTTTTTAATAAACTCAAATTTCAGTTTGTGCTTTTTCTAAGGTTTATACTTCTCCATCTTTCAATCCATTCTTACTTCCTCTCTCATTTCATTTCTGCTATTCAGATGAAGTAATGTTTTTATCTGTGTAATCTGTTTTGAAAAAATATTTAGAGGAATCTGAAGGGCAACTCACCTGGTAGGACATAGCACATAGGGAGCATCAGGCTCCACAGAAAGCTCAGGTGCAGGAGACCATTTTATTTAATGTTATAAGAGCTCTGCTCAGCTCAGATTTATAGAGTTATTAGAGATTGAACCTGAGGCCTTGAAGCCTCAGCTATGAAAATATTTGCATAGCCACTATACTATATATCCCATGCCCCAAATAAAATGTAAAAGAAAACAAAATTGAATTTACTTTTGCTGACTAGTAGAATTCCATGAAACACCTGCTTGGATGTGTACAAATACTGCTGAAATGCCATTTAAAAAAAGAAAAATGAAAAAAAAAGTGGTATTAGTAACTGAGGAGAGACCATAATACATGTATACAAAGATTTATTATTGGTGTTTGAGGCTTAAAATATTATCTAAATTAACATTTTGATCATTGCATATTTTATTGCTTCATCAATTGATAAATTAGCTCTTTCTCATGCTAAAAATCTTTCTACTAGTATACTTTTTTAAACGCATGTTTTTTTTTCCTAGAGATAGACTATTTGAATCCCATAGCATTTATTCAAATGAACCAAGATTTAGTTAGCAATAATCGATAGAGACTTGTTTCCAATAAAAACTGCCTTTATAATACTGCTATATATTTGGCACTATTCAAAACCTTTTTTTAAAAAAATAAGTCACTTTTTATTTGTGACTAATAATGGTTTACAAGATTGTGTAATTATAGGGTGTATTTTCACACTGCTTCTACCACCAGAGTTCTATGCCCGCACTTTCCCAACAATAGTCGCGACAGTGATCATAAAGCCTTAGAGACAGTTCATATATATATGGATTTTGTTTTTTCAAGTTCACATTTCAATTCCCTAGGTCCCACATATGAATGAAACCACCTGAATTAAACCACCTTTCACTTATTTACTTATTTTACTAATCATAATTTTCTCTAGCTCCATCCATTTTATCCCAAAGGACAAAATATCATTTGAAAATATTTATTTATTTATTAAATTTTTAAAAAGTTATTTTATTTGATAAGATAGAGAAAAATGAAGGGAAGGACAGAGAAAGAGAGAGAGACAGAAATAGAGAGACTGTAGGTGGGAACTAAGGCCTTGAATCTGGACCAGAGCTCTGAACCTGAGTCCTTGTGTGTGGTAGTACATGCACTTAACCAGGTGCATCACTTTCTGTCTCCCTAACATCTTTTTATTGAAGAACAGTATTCCATTGAATGTGTATCTGATGACTTCTTTATTTAGTCATCTGTCTATAGACATTTAGGCTGTTTCCATTCATTGGCTGTGAATATACGGGTGCATATGTCCCTTTGGATCAGTGTTTTCATGTCTTTTATACAACTGCTTAGGAGTTTTATTGCTGTATCATAGGTATTTCTATTTTATGGGGTGGGATAATGGTTTATAGTATAGCTGTTGACAACCTCTCATCTCCTTGTAATAGATGTATACAAAACACTCTTTCCTCCAACCTAAGACCCTTCCTATCACCATGCACCAGGACTCCACTGCCCCTTCATGCCATCCCTCTCCCTTCATCCTTACATAGTCCTTTACTTTGGTGTAATATGCCATACCCAGTCCAAGTTCTATCTTGTGTTTTCTTTTATTGTTCTTGCTTCTTAATTTACATCCTTGAGTGAATTGTTCACTTTTTAATAGGGTTATTTATCTATTTTAGATGTATAATTTATTTTTTATTTTTACTTTTCAATTTTTGTTTATAAAAAGGAAACACTGACAAAACCATAGGATAAGAAGGATACAACTCCACACAATTTACACAACCAGAACTCCGTATCCCCGCACCCCTCCCACTATAGCTTTCCTATTCTTTTTTTAAAAATTTTTTATTTAAGAAAGGATTAATGAACAAAACCATAAAGTAGGAGGGGTACAACTCCACACAATTCCCACCACCCAATCTCCATAACCCACCCCCTCCCATGATAGCTTTCCCATTCTCTAGCCCTCTGGGAGCATGGACCCAGGGTCGTTGAGGGTTGCAGTAGGTAGAAGGTCTGGCTTCTATAATTGCTTCCCCGCTGAACATGGGCGTTGACTGGTCAGTCCATACTCCCAGTCTGCCTCTCTCTTTCCCCAGTAAGGTGTGTCTCTGGGGAAACTGAGCTCCAGGACACATTGGTGGGGTCTTCAATCCAGGGAAGCCTGGCAAGCATCCTGGTGGCATCTGGAAACTGGTGATTGAAAAGAGAGTTAACATACGAAGCTAAACAATTTGTTGAGCAATCATGGATCCCAAGATTGGAATAGTGGAGAGGAAGTGTCAGGGAGGTACTCACTGCAAACTCTAGTGTACTTCTGCTATCGGGTATATATTTTGCAGTAGTTTATGGATACGTGTGAACATAAGCTCTCTCTCACAGAAACTGGTGTATATCTAGGTTATGGGACTTTGTTAGAAAGTGAACTACCTGAGATGAAATTAGAGTGTACTATAAAAGGAAAGGTCTCACCCGAGTAATGAAGCTGAAGGGTTGTCATTCCACACGTGAAGTCTCTGGACACAGTCTGAGGTGAAGCATGTTGAGGTGGCAATCATTGCGTTGGTTAGGTTGTGATCGGTGGATGCAATATTATTTGGTTTGGATTGGGAGACGCATACGGGAAAGTGGGCCCTACCCAAGGGTTCCAGGACTGGGGGAAGTAGGGGCTCTATAGTGGAGATGTGAGGTTCCTGCTGTCTTAGGGTTCAAAAAGACAATGGATAGTTAATGTTATCATCACATTATTTGGTAATTGGGTTAACTTTGAAAAGTCCTTTTGTTTAATGTAGTCCCATAGGTTTATACTTGCCTTAGTCTTCCTTGTAAGTGGATTCGTTTCATTGAAAATGTCTTTAAAATTTATGCAGAAAAAAGTTCTTCCAATATTTTCCTCTAAGTATCTGATAGTTTCTGGTCTAACATCCAAGTCCTTGATCCACTTGGAATTTACTTTTGTATTCGGTGAAATACAGTGATTCAGTTTCATTCTTCTGCATGTTTCAACCCATTGTTTCCAACACCATTTGTTGAAGAGACTCTGCTTTCCCCATGTAATAGTCTGGGCCCCTTTGTCAAAGATTAGATGTCCATACGTGTGGGGCCTCATTTCTGGGCTCTCAGTTCTATTCCACTGGTCAGTGTGTCTGTTCATGTTCCAGTACCAAGCAGTTTTGATGACAATGGCTCTATAATACAGTTTGAGATCTGGCAGCGTGATGCCTCCGGTTCTGTTCTTTTTTCTCAAGATTGTTTTGGCAATTCTAGGTCTTTTCTGGTTCCAGATAAACATTTGTAGCATTTGTTCTATTCTCCTAAAAAATGTGCTTGGGATCTTGATGGGGATAGCATTAAATTTGTAGATGGCTCTGGGCAATATATTCATTTTGATGATGTTAATTCTTCCAACCCATGAACATGGAATATCTTTCCACTTCTTTGTGTCTTTTTCAATGTCTTTGAGTAGCTACATCAAATTAAAAAGCTTCTTCACAGCAAAAGAAACCACTACCCAAATCAAGAGACCCCTCACAGAATGGGAGAAGATCTTTACATGCCATACATCAGATAAGAGTTTAATAACCAACATACATAAAGAGCTTGCCAGACTCAACAACAAGACAACAAATAACCCCGTCCCAAAATGGGGGGAGGACTTGGACAGAATATTCACCACAAAAGAGATCCAAAAGGCCGAGAAACACATGAAAAAATGCTCCAAGTCTCTGATTGTCAGAGAAATGCAAATCAAGACAACAATGAGATATCACTTCACTCCTGTGAGAATGTCACACATCAGAAAAGGTAACAGCCCCAAATGCTGGAGAGGGTGTGGGGTCAAAGGAACCCTCCTGCACTGCTGGTGGGAATGTCAATTGGTCCAACCTCTGTGGAGAACAGTCTGGAGAACTCTCAGAAGGCTAAAAATGGACCTACCCTATGACCCTGCAATTCCCCTCCTGGGGATATTTCCTAATGAACCCAACACATGCATCCAAAAAGATCTGTGTACACATATGTTCTTGGCAGCACAATTTGTAATAGCCAAAACCTGGAAGCAACCCAGGTGTCCAACAACAGATGAGTGGCTGAGCAAGTTGTGGTATATATACACAATGGAATACTACTCAGCTGTAAAAAATGGTGACTTCACCGTTTTCAGCCGATCTTAGATGGACCTTGAAAAAATCATGTTGAGTGAAATAAGTCAGAAACAGAAGGATGAATACGGGATGATCTCACTCTCAGGCCGAAGTTGAAAAACAAGATTAGAAAAGAAAACACAAGTCGAACCTGAAATGGAATTGGAGTATTACACCAAAGTAAAAGACTCTGGGGTGGGTAGGTGGGTGGGAAGAATACAGGTCCATGAAAAATTATGAATGAAATAGTGGGGGTTGTATTGTTAAATGGGAATCTGGGGAATGTTATGCATGTAAAAAAAAAAGAAGTAGAAACGCAAAGCAGAAATTGACTGAGTTTGGAGTATGGCACCAAAGTAAGAAAGCAGAAGTATACTAGAGTTTGCAGTGAGTACCCTCCCTAACACTTCCTCTCCACTCTTCCAAACTTTGGCTCCATGATTGCTCAACAATTTGTTTGGCTTTGTATGTTAACTCTCTTTTCAGTCACCAGGTTCCAGATGCCATCAGGATACTAGCCAGACTTCCCTGGATTGAAGACCCCACCAATGTGTCCTGGAGCTCAGCTTCCCCAGAGACCCACCCTACTAGGAAAAGAGAGAGGCAGACTGGGAGTATGGACTGACCAGTCAATGCCCATGTTCAGCGAGGAAGCAATTACAGAAGCCAGACCTTCAACCTTCTGCAATCCTCAATGACCCTGGGTCCATGCTCCCAGAGGGATAGAGAATGGGAAAGCTACTGGGGAGGAGGTGGGATATGGAGATTGGGTGGTGGGAATTGTGTGGAATTGTACCCCTCCTACCCTATGGTTTTGTTAATTAATCCTTTCTTAAATAAAAAAAAATAAATTAAAAAAAAAGTCCTTTTGTTATGGTTTGCTGTAGAGTATCCAGTATCTTGTATATAGCTGTGCTATTGGATGCTTCTAATCTACTTGGTCTAGGCTTTTGAGAGAGTCCGCATATCAAATACACAGCCTATATATTAAAAAGATGCAGTTTGTGGTTTGAGAAACTTTGAGACATACAACTGATTTTCCCCCTCTCACATTAATTAACTACTGATTTATATGTCTACATTTTGCTAGGAGTGTACATAAACACCATTCCCAACACCAAAAGACTGTGACCCATCCCTCCTGCCCACTCCCACCCCCCACTGGCCCAAGAAGCTGCATGTCTACCCCTCACCACAGGGTTTTTACTTTGGTGCCCTACTTACAATTTGATCAGGTCCTGCTTTTAGTTTCCCTTTCAGATCTTCTTAGTCAACTTCTGTTGATGAGTGGGATCATCCCATACTCATCTTTATCTTTCTGACTTAGTTCACTTAACATAATTCCTTCTAGCTCTGTCCAAGATGGGTCAGAGAAGGTGGGTTCATTGTTCTTGATAGCTGCATAGTATTCCATTGTGTATATATACCACAGCTTTCTCAGCCACTCATCTGGTGTTGGGCACCTGGGTTACTTCCAGATTTTAGCTATTATGAATTGTGCTGCTATGAACATAGGAGTACACACCTCTTTTTGGTTGGGTGTTATGGAGTCCTTGGGGTATAACCCCAGGAGAGGAATTATTGGGTCATATGGAAGGTCCATGTCTAGCCTTCTGAGAGTTTTCCAGACTGCTCTCCACAGAGGCTGTACCAATTTACATTCCCACCAGCAATGTAAAAGGGTTCCTCTGTCCCCACATCCTCTCCAGCATTTGTTGCTAGCTTTCCTATTCACTAACCCTCCCTCTAGGAGTATGAACCCAGGGTTATTATGGGGTGCATAGGGTGGAAGGGCTGGCTTCTGTAATTGTTTCCCAGCTTAACATGGGCTTTGGCAGGTCGATCCATACTCCCAGCATGTCTCTCTCTTTCTCTTGGGGTGGGATTCTGGGGAAGCAAGGCCCCAGAACACATATAATTTCTTTATACATATTTGATATCAATTTTTTGCCAGGTATGAGACATGCAAATATCTTCTCCCAATTACTGAGTTACCTGTTTATCCTTGTGTAGTTTGCTTTCTGCAATTTACATAAAATAAGTACTTAAGATAGTTTCTTAAATGTGCACATGTATGGTTATCAGCCATTTTCAGGACAGCAAATTTGTTTACAGGGAAAAAAACAAGGATTTACATTTCAGCTTTGTATCACATTTTCATTACTGAAAAAGACATAGGATTACAATTGCTGTACATTTAATAAGACTTATAGCTCTGTTAGACTGCCACTTTATTTGTATATCTGAAAAATCAGTAAGAGTAGATACACAGTTATTTTGATTTTAAAACCTCCATGAATTCAAGAGAATTGTGATCTAGAGGAAGAACTCTGAAAGTCAAGAAGGATCTTAGTCAACTCACCCCATCCTCCTTTGTTATAAGACTCGACCACAGTGCACTGGCTATGGTGCTCACCTGATGGGAAAAATTCTACAAGCAAAGAAAAAAAAGTCAAAATTTACAGATTAGAGAAAATTTAATTTTAAGTGAAGATGGCATTTAGAATTTCTAGACATTATGGGTTTTTTTTTCACAGTTTCTAGAGGAAATCATGATTAACTTTTGCCTAGACCAATTGAATTCTGATATTCAGAATATAGAAGAGATCCCAGTGCATTACATAAGGTATGCCCAATACCTTATATAATTTTATAATTACTTCAGAACTTATTGCAGTTTTGGTACATGACATAACAACTGTCACCGCAGAGTTTTAGATGAGTAATTTCTCCTGACTACCATAAGTGTTAGTAACTGTGATTCATAGCATTAAGCTACTGAATCAAGAGTGAAACAGCAAGTTTAAAACTTCCTTGAGGGGCCGGGTGGTAGCGCATTGGGTTAAGCACATGTGGCAAGAAACACAAGGATGGACTTTGAGCCCCTGGCTCCCCACCTGTAGGGGCGTCACTTCACAGGTGGTGAAGCAAGTCTGTAGATGCCTATCTTTCTCTCCCACTCTCTGTCTTCGCCTTCTCTCTTGATTTCTCTCTGTCCTATCCAACAACTGCGGCAGCAATAAAAAAATAATAAATAAATAAATAAATAATAAAACTTAATTGGGCAGAAGACACAACCCTGTGTCTTGGAGTCCATCTCCCTAGATCCCCGCCCCACTAGAAAAAGAGAGAGACAGACTGGGGTTATGGATTGACCTGCCAATGCCCCTGTTCACTGGAGAAGCAGTTACAGAAGCCAGACCTGCCACTTTCTGCATCCCACAATAATCCTGGGTCCATGCTTTCAGAGGGATAAAGAATTGAGAAGTTATCAAGGGAGGGGATGGGATATGGAGCTCTGGTGATGAGAATTGTATCCCTCTTATCCTATGGTGTTATCAGTGTTTCCATTTTATACATAAATAAATTAAAATATAAAATTTTAAAAAGATAGTAATTGAGGACTAGGGAGATAGCAAAATAGTTACACAAAAAGACTTTCATGCTTGAAGCACTCCCGAATATACTACTGTAAGCCAGAGCTAAACAGTGCTCTTGTAGAGAGAAATAAATCAATCATCAGGAAGCTATCAAGGGAGGGGATTGGATGTGGAGCTCTGGCGGTGGGCATTGTGTAGAAATGGGAATTATACCCTTCTTATCCTATGGTCTTGTCAATATTTCTATTTTATAAATAAAAAAATATAAATAAATAAAATGTCAGTCCCCCCCCCACCAGGTTTATCATTGGTGTTCAGTGCTTGCACTATGAATTCACTCCTCCTGGAGCCTTTTTTTCCCCTCTACATTTTTTCCTTTCTTTTTATTTTTATTTGACAGTGTATAGTACAGAGAGAAATTGAGAGGGGGCGATAGAGAGGGAGAGGTGAAGATACACACCTGCACACCTGCTTCACAGCTCAGCTCATGAAGTGTTCCACTTGCAGGTGGGAATCAGGGGCTAAACCCCCCATCTTTGCGCATTCAGTCATTCAGTCTTTTTTTCAAAGTGTACCCACAATAACTCTCCCACTACAAAATCGGTGAGTATGTGGCAGTGCCAACCATTGTGTTAAGTCATAGTGATTTTGAGATTAAAAAAACAGACTGGCACCTGCTGTAAGAAACAGAAGTCTACTTGGGATACAGACGTGGAAACAAGCAACTACAGCTACATGGAAGTGTTTTATATATATATATAATTACGTGGAAAAAGAAAGAAGGTAATGTGATTAGTCAATATAAGGTTGATATGTGATATTAACCAACTTGAAATTAATAATGAAGAAATAACTATCTGCTATTTCAGATCTCTTTCCAAGAAATGAAGGTGCAGGAAGTGTCAGCTGACAAATTAGTGTTCTTAAATTAGAAGCTAAGTAGCTCTCTTATACAAAGAACTGAGTACAAGAGGTATTTATTAACTGCATCCATGACTATTTTAAGCTAAATTTTTCCTAATTAATACAGAGTGGACGAGATATTAACAACTTTAATCTAATAAATACGAAGTACCCTTCAAACCCAGGAATAAGAAAACAAACTCCATTTGTGAACTGGGCAACAGAGCCTTGGTGGTGGTTCAGTAGTGGAGGGCTTTGAAAAGAAGCTTGGCAATTTCTTTTTTTAAATTTTTTAATTTTTTTATTTTTATTTAAGAAAGACATTAACAAAACCGTAGGATAAGAGGGGTACAGCTCCACACAATTTCCACAACCCAATCTCCATATCCCATCCCCTCCCCTGATAGCTTTCCCATTCTCTATCTCTCTGGGAGTATGGACCCAGGGTCATTGTGGGTTGCTGAAGGTAGAAGGTCTGGCTTCTGTAATTGCTTCCCCGCTGAACATGGGCATTAACTGGTTGATCCATACTCCCAGTCTACTTCTGTCTTTCCCTAGTAGGGTGGGTCTCTGGGGAAGTGGAGCTCCAGGACAGATTGGTGGGGTCATTGGTCCAGTGAAGTCTGGTCGGCATCCGGAACCTGGTGGCTGAAGTCTCTGGACACAGTCTGAAGTAAAGCATGTTGGGGTGGCACTCGTTGCTTTGATTAGGTTGCAATTCGCAGATGCAATATTATTTGATTTGAATTGAGAGAAGCATGCAGGAAAGTGGGCCCCACCCTAAGGCAATTTCTTTAGAAGTTAGAAATACTCCTGCCATATGATCCAGTAGAGCCATGTTCAGGCAATCACCAAAAGGATAATATCACTTTTAGTTAGTCCTAAATTGGAAGCAACTTCAATGCCCATCAACATGTGAACAGATAAAGTGTGGTCCAACCGTAATTGGAATTTCACATAGCAATAAAAAGATTACACTGTTAATATGTGCTATATAAATGAATCTCAAACATAAGTATAATAAGTCAAAGTGTGGTTACCAAATAAATAACTCATATGCAATTCTATAAACCAATAGGTAGGTTAGCATGGTGACAAACAGGCACTTGTGGTCCAGGAGGTGGCTCAGTGACTAAGGCACTACATTCTTGGGCATGAGGTCCTGAGTTAGATCCCTGGCAGCACATGTGCCAGATTGATGTCTTGTTCTTTCTCTCTCTCCTCCTATCTTTCAAGTAAATAAATAAAATCTTAAAAAACAACAACAAGAAACTTGTGCAAAGCATCTTATTTATGCCATCTAGAGTTATGTTAAGGAAACATTTATCTATTTAGATTCTGGCATATGGAGGGGACTTTAGAGAGGGATGGCAGAAAGGAATTAAACAGGGGCACAAAAAATCTGGAAGAGGAATAGGTTGATTATTTTGATTGTGACTATAATTTTACCAAAGTATATATGCACATATATCAAAATGTTTCAGTTATGCTCTGTACGCACAGTCGGTATATTGTTTGTCAATTGAAATTCACTAAATATATATAAAAATATTTGATACATTGCTGTTACAATGATTGCTAATGTTTGAAGACTGGATGTAAACAAAAGAGCTTTACAGTAAAAATGAATGCAGTTTTATTTTCTGTACTCTGTTTTTAGTCTACTTCTCAGCAAAATCATATTACCAGTGATACAAGTCAGTCATATTTACAGAAATGCAAGAGTAACTCACAGAATAATGTATTTCTTAAGGGGGACCTATGGTCTTTAACTGCCTAGGAAATCCACTTTTATGGAAGCTTTCATTGCACTCAATGCATTAGAAATTAGAAGCCTCAGCTACCTTTTATTTAAAACATGTTTGCTTAAATTACAGCAAGTTATTTTACAGCTAGACATATGAATGCCACGTGCTAAGTAAATTGTACATTATGTAGAAAGTGTTTAAAAATGCCCTGAAGTTGTAGAAATATGAGAGGCATATAGAAAAATCATAATTTAAGCTGTTTCAGTCATGATGTTAAACCAGCTTTCTGTAGATCTTGCGACAGAGGAGGCATATGTCTTGAATGTATTTCAAATATATGCCAAAGCTAACCCTTTTAAGAGCATCATTGAATTGATAATTTCAAACAGTTTGTCAAACTTAGATATGTTCCAGAGAGGGAAAATAAATCTTGAATGCATCATTTGGTATATTTTATAATGTCATTTTTTGATTCATGTTTACTTTTACTGCCTGTCCCACTGTACCCAAAATATGAATAAATAA
The DNA here is from genome assembly GCF_950295315.1 of Erinaceus europaeus. Classification (NCBI taxonomy): domain Eukaryota; kingdom Metazoa; phylum Chordata; class Mammalia; order Eulipotyphla; family Erinaceidae; genus Erinaceus; species Erinaceus europaeus. The sequence continues at coordinate 84,135,223 of NC_080169.1, forward strand.
AGATGAACATTTGATTTTTATGTCCTTTATACACAGTGTTGAATGAGCATTAAAGTTAATACAAGTATACAAGTCATATCCTCCAGTCATTACTTTATTAATTTGATAATTGCTAAGTACTGATTTTAATGAAGTTAATGTTCCTGTTATCTATAATCATGAACCATCTTTGATATAAAACAGTTCCATTGTAAATAAAATCAAAATGATATGGACATACATATTAACATGTAAGGTGATGAACAAATTTAGTTGAATTACATGACACCAGCAGCTCTATACAGAAAATTCTAATTTCTTATAAAAGGTCTTGATTTCCAAGCTCTTTACTTGAACTAGAAGATTTAATTTATCTGTTATTTTATGAAGCATTTTTATGTGTAGAAAAAGGGCTACTTGTTTGCACATGCTGGTTATGTGGCATTCTTACATGATTTCATGCTTTGCTGATGGAAAATTAGACCCTGGTGTATTATAAAAAATAGAAGATAGCTACAGAATCAGGATGCAATTGCCTCAGGACATTCTGTTGACAACTGGAAATATATACAGACAAAGCAATGTCACAGGATGCTAATGTGAACTATTGTGCTGATGAATACTGTAAATCCCTCTAAAAGGAACTGGGGGTGTTACCTTAAACTTTGACTATGAAGGTAATGTCAACACATTTATACAATGAAACCATAATGCATTTTTTATAATTACATAAGGTTCATGAATTCATAAATATAATCCCAGCATCTGATTTTCCAGATAAAACCACATATAGATACGAGATAATTCACTTCAGCTATTTATGTATTAGACTAATAATATGGTGTCTTTCATGCAGATTGATGAATCATTCATCTATTGGATTAGTTTGTACCATGCAAGTTTTTTTTCAAAATAATTTTTCCTTGTCTGTTAAAATTTTTCAGTTCTTTTCAAAATGAAATTGAATGAGAAGTATACTGTAATTTAACTAACAATAATATGCACAGGTAATAATCTCCCTAACATTACCTTATTAGAAATTTTTGTAAGAGATGTCACAACAGCCCTAGGAGCTACAATGTCTCTGTTGGTCTTTTCAGCCTTCCAAGTCAACATTAATAACAGTCATAAATACTCTGCAAAGCCAAGTTATGTGCAGAGGTAAGAATGTGAGACCAGTGAACCAAATTCTGAATGATTACCTTGTCTCATTCTCATGTGATACTATTTACCTTACATTTCAGAAAGCATCTTGTTGCCTATCAACATGAGGTGGGAATAAATTGATCTTGACGGCTTCAGTCCAACTTCCAGAGACCTGTTACACTTTATAACTTGTGGCTGAAATATTGGGAGTAATAAAAAGTGTACAGTAGTCAAATGCAGAGGTCTCTTTTAGTGATATTAATGTTCCTGGTGGGATTGGCACCTGGAGCAATTTTCCACTACAATGCAGCTGTAATATGAGTGGAAACATTTTCTTTAACCAAACAACTCTGTAGCAGTCTACATGTAGTGTTCCTTAAAATGAGTCTGGAAAAACAAAATAAAGTCCTTCCTTGTTGCTTCTAATCATCACACTCTGGAATGAACTGTAAGTGAAAGCTGGTTAAGTAAGGATGCCAGGAATGTTTGGTTTTTTTTTTTTTACAGCAACTGCTTCTTGGTAGTCAGTATCAAAGAGTTCTTTTTTTCCCCCCAGGTTTAAGAGTTGGCTAAAAAGAATATGGAACAGTCCTTGAAAATCATAGCAATTATTCACAACAAAAAAAGACTTTGGCCTAGAAATCCTGATGCCAGTAGAAGGGCTTAGGATTTTTGTTTGGGTGTGAATAAAATAGATGAGCTAGGAGCAGCCCTTCACAAAAGTCTTTTGTTGCTATCTTAGGCCGACCTCACTTTATAAGACTGCCAGACACAACTGCAGGAGCACAAATTGAGCAAAATGAACAATAAACCACAAAACCTCCTGTGATAGAAGATCAGGGACCCCAGTGAGCATTATTTCCCATTTTAAATCAAATAAAGTGCTAAAATAGAATGAGGACTAAAAGTACAAAAAAAGATTCTCAATAAGACACAGTGGAGTGCTTACAAGTAAATAAAGTTCACATGCTTGGTTTCTATTTAAAATAAATTGCTTTTTCTAGATCAATTCATGGAGTAATCTTTCTAGTTCTAAAATGGGTAAACAGTTAAAGTAAGATAAAAATGACACTGTATGCAACTAAACTTGAAGAAATCAAGCTCACTTTCAGTCAGGCAGAGTAGTTTCTATGTGAACAATATCTCAATGATGGGGACATATTAAAAAAAATGACACTGAAGAGTTAGCAAATTTTTCTGAATCCATTAGTATAATTTTTTTAAACCAATTAGACTGTTAAACTGGAGGCCCACAAAATATATTTATAGTTTTCAAGCTTTCCCTAAGCAGTCTTCTATGTTGTTTGTGACTAGCATTTTCTGGGTCTTCTCACATCAAAGTTGTATTATCACAGTTATTATTCCCAGCTGCTATCCTGCTTCTACTTATTCATTTGTTGCACTACCTCCTAATTTTCCTAAAGTGGTATATTATTGTGTCAACTGTTAAGACTACTCCTCTTGCCTACAGGCCAAAGTAAATTTGCTTCTTCTAGAGGCTTAAAGCCCCCTACAATCAGACATAATACTGCCATTGGAAAATCTATTTTTTTCTATTTATCACTCTGATAATTGTTAAATAATTATTTGTGGGTAAGAGAGATGATTCAACTGGTGGGCTATATGCCTGTCATGTGCATGGGTCAAATTCAACCCCAAAGGAAGCTCTGGTATTAATACATCACTTCCTCTCTTAATCTGAGTGAAAAATTAGTCCAGAGTCATTCATGCAATGGCCACACAACATGCACACATACCACCACCACCCCTATTCTTGCCTTGAATTTTTTATGAAGTCAGAATCTTTTCAAATTGCTTTTTTTTTCTTCTCTTCCTAGATAAATGGTACTCATTTCCTCATTCACATACTCATTCATTGCTTTTTGTCATGCATATATTTAACAAAGAATGGTGTGGCTGAATATTTTAGGTCCTGTGGTAGGCAGAGAGAAAACAGTTATGAATAAGACTAACAAGGTCTTTGCTTTCAAAAACCACAATCTAGTGAATACTTTTGAGAACAGCAAACATACTACTACTATAAAAAGAAATAGTGTTGGTGTTTTGAAAAAAATAAAACAGATCCATATATGATGATTGGTAAGTTTAGTGAGATTCCATAAGCAGGAAGCACAGCAGAAGTGACATTTAAATTGAAAACCAAATGAAAGAATAGTCAGCTATACAAAATTAGGAGGGAACAGTTTTTTAGGGAATGCTAACTATAAATATCTTAAGATAACAATCTGGTATGCTCATGGACAGAAGGCAAGGAATCTAAAAGAGTATTGATTTGAACTTCAGAGAATTTATTAATTTACTTACTTAGTTTGATGCATTTCCTGTCATTGTCTAGACTTCACTTCTCTGAGTCAATGAGAGAGAAAGAGAGAGAGAGATGGAGAGAGAGAGAGAGAACAAAGCCTTCTCCAGTGCAGTGGGAACTGGTCTTGAACCAGGGTCATGTGCAGGGTCAAGTTGTAAATTAGACACCATATACATGTTAACCACAATGCAAAATATAATGGAGCTAGGTGGTTACACAACAGGCTGAGCACATGCTAGAATGCGCAAGAACCCAGGTTTGAGCCCCCAGTCCTACCTTCAGGGGGAAAGCTGTGCAAGCGATATCTCTCTGTTTCTCTCTCTCTCTTTCTCTCTCCCCCTTCCCCCTCCATTTCTGGCTGTCTCTATTCAATAAATAAATATTTTTTAATTCTCTTTCTCTTATTAACTCTAAGGGAATAAAAGAACAATTACCAATGTCAAAAAAATGTCAAATGTAATACCTATAGTCAGTTTCACACTCTCTATTGTGTTTTTTTTTTTTTTTCAATATGTGCACTTAACCAGATGCACCACCACCTGATCCCAATTATGGGCTTTTTTGTTTTGTTTTATTTTTGTTTTGGGTTCTTCCAATGTTGCAGACATGGGTTAACTATTATCTCTACAGACATGTCTTTATTTTATAAAGATACAAGACATTTTATTTATAAAAATCACCCCACATAAAATTTACATTTAAATAATATCTTGGCATAAAAGAATAAGTAAGGTTTCCATTGCCATGTTGTTTAAAAGGAACACTTGTAAAACATAAGCATTGGACACTAAGTCTAGTTCTTTCTTCAACTCCAAGCCACACAAACCCCAATACTTCTTCCAAATATCTCTCACTTTGTTGTCCTGTCCTCTCTCTCTAGGACCTGATAAGTTTGAGTTCTGACACCTCTTACCCTCTTCCTCTTATCACTTCTCCCCTACTGGGAGTATACATCATAGTTGGTTTTGAGGTGCAGAAGGAAGGAGTTCTGGCTTCTCTAATTGATTCTCCTCTGGACTTGGGCTTGGCAGGTTGATCTATACCCCCAGCCTGTCTCTATATTTCCCCAATGGGGTAGAGCTCTGGAGAAGGAAGGTTCCAGGACACATTGGTGAAATAATCTGCCCACAGAAGTCAGGATGGAGTCATGCTAGTGTCTGCAACTTGGTGTCTGGAAGGTGGCAAGACATAAAGTGAGACAAAATGGTTAATGAACAAGGACCAAAAAGTAAGAACAGAGCAGATAAAATGAAGAGTCTTAGGATAAGATAAAGCTAGGAAGTCCACCCTACGTATAATTCCAGGGACCCACGACTTTGGTAGTCTCTACCTGAGTTTGATAGCTACCATGAAGTTGGATAGAAACATTTTTTTTCTGAGAAACTGTCATCTGTAAAAGGACATTTTGGTTGCTTACAAATTTTGGCTATTGTGAATAGTGCAACTATGAATATAGGGGTACATATACCCTTTCAAATTAGTGTTATTACCTCTTTTGGATAAATTACTAGGAGTGGGATTACTGGATCATAAGGTATTTCCTGTATTTGTTTAAGGATTCTTTGTACTGTACTCCATAGTGGTTGTACCAGTTTGCATTCGCACCAGCAGTGTTATAGAGTTCCTTTCACTCCACATCCTTTTGAATACTTACCCTCTCCTGTTTTGCTGATGAAGGCCATTCTTACAGGTGTGAGGTGATATCTTAACGTGCTTTTAATTTGCATTTCTAGTGATGAATGAATGGAAGCCTTTCCGCATATATCTGTGGGTCATGTGTATCTCTTCTTTAGAGAACTGTCTATTCATATCTTCTACTCAAGTTTTATTACATTGTTTTTTTTTCCTTTTGTTGAGCTGTATGAGTTCTTTATAGATGTTTGCTATCAACCACTTGTCTGTAGTAAAGTGGGCAAATATGTTCTCCCAGTTGTTAGGTTTCCTGTTTATCCTTATGGATTTTTCTTTTAATGTATAGAAGCTTTTTAATTTGATATAATACCATGTGTTCAATTTTTTTTGTTTCTCTTGTCCATGAGATGAAGTTTCCAGATATGTCTTCATATGTCTTCAGTGTTAATGTCATGAAATGTTTCATTTCTATTTTCTTCTATGTATTTTATACTTTCAGACCTAATATCCAGATCTTTGTTGTTTCATTCTTTCTAAACTTTTCCTCTACCTCATCTTTGAATTGATAGAGTGGATTAATTGTTTATTCTTGATCAGAAATTCTTTCTTATGAATGTATAAGTCTACTTTCTAAGCCTTCTACCTGAGCTTGAATTGCACTGACAGTATCTTTCACTTCCTGCAGTTCTGTTTGAGGTTTTTCTTTCATGCTTCCTAACTGATTAAACTCTTGCTAGATTCTTGGAAAGTCCTCATAATGAGCTTTCTGTAGTCTGTCTCTGATATTCTCTCTAAATCTTTAATTCCTTGGAGTTCCTCTCTCTCATTTCTGATTGTTGTTCCATGTTTAACTGTTTATTCCTGTTTCTCTGCTTATACATTTATTGTGCTGGTTATTGCTGGCCAGCAGGTCGTGATATTTTTATCTCTAGATGGTGGGTGAGACTGAGGGTTAGTTTGGTCTTTCTTGTGGTCACACATGCTCCTTCTCCCACTATCTATCTATCTATCTATCTGTCTCTCCCTCCCACATTGTTGCATTGTTGTGTCCTTGTCTTAAATTCAGAAGAAAAAAAAATACAACTGAATCAAATATTGAGAGGTTTTAAGCTCCCATCTCCATCACTAGGAATTACAATCACTGGCCAAAATGGTGAGGCTTAGCGATGGAGCTCTGGTTTGCCTGTGTTGATATTTTAACCCACACCCCTTTTTTCCCTAACCATGCATAAGTACCCACCTAAGGCTGTAAATATTTCAGCTGTAGATTATAGGTCCAATTGTCTCTTGTGTTTATTTATTAATCTGGGGGAGAGCAGACTTGATTCTTATTAGTCCATTGCCTCCTGAAAGCTTAGTAACATTTTATCTATAGTTAAATTCTTTTGGAATTGCTACTTAAAATTCCAATACTTCCAATTTGGTTAAATGGAATTCAAATTATCCTCTTGTGTGAACTCAAGAATTATTTGACTTTAGCTCCTTAGTAATTTATATCCTTTCTCTAGCTTTTCTTCTTTATCTAAGCTTGCTGAATGTCATCAAATGCATGTACAAATTGCTATTCAAATTCTTAAGGGAATTCATTTTTTCCAACTCCTAGAACCCATTTTCTCTATACTTCTGAGACACTCTGTTCTGCCATTTCTAGCTCTCTAACTTTTCTCAAATTCAGTACCAATCTCCTGATTCAGAGAAAAGAATAGACTGAGTTTTATCTCTCCCCTGTAATGAAATTGGAAAATCATTTCCTTTTAGAAAGCTAAGATAATTACAGAAATCATCATATTTGTACATATTCTCAGGAATCACAGTCCTGTATTGTTATCATAGCTAAAATTATTTCACCCATTTTTTTCCAGTGTTCTGGTTTATTTATGACAAGAGGTTAAGTCAAAAACCATTATATCCTCCAAGATACAAAATGAAAGTCATAATGCATATTGTTATATTCCTTATTAAATATGATCAAATTTATTACCACACTTTATTTTGATCCAAGACTTTGTAAAACTAATCATATTATTACTACAGTGACCATTTACGTAAGTTGAATAGCTTTTCAAAATTTTTATTGATGCACTTTTATTTTAATAACACCCTTCAACATGAAAAAAGTTATATTTTCTGATGCTTTTGTCTCAAGAGTGAAGAGCAAATGTTACCTTTTATTGGCATAAAAAGTTAAGTGTTTCGGTAAAATTTTATATGTGTAGCTTTTGTGATGCATAGTGGTTATGCAAAAAGGCTTTCATACCTAAGGCACCAGCTTCTGTCCTTAGCACCACCATAAACCTGAGTTTAAAAATGTTCTTAAGAAAAAAAAATAAAAATACAGAGAAAGAAAAAATACATTTTAGACATGCTAGTTACGGCAGTTATGGAAAAATCATTAACTATGAAGCAGATTAGAGAAAAGGAAAAGGTTGTCATTAAGGGGAGAAAAAAATGTTTCAGGTTTTAGGTTTTGTCTTCAGTTAACTTTCTTTATGGAGGCATGTAAGATCCCCAACTCAGAGGTATAATATTTATTGTATTTATGAAATTGGGAAGTTGTTTTGGAAAGTGTATCCAAGGTAACTTTTGATTTGGTGTTATATCCACATAGAAGGAGATACCTAGAAGTTGCTGTGCCAAGTACAATTAAAACCAAATACTCCCAGAGGGTTAAATAATAGGAAAGCGAAAATCGGGAGTTGGGCGGTAGCACAGAGGGTTAAGCACAAGTGGCACCAAGCACAGGACCAGCGGGAGGGTCCTGGTTCGAGCCCCTGGTTCCCCACCTGCAGGGGATTTCCCTTCACAGGCAGTGAAGCAGGTCTGCAGGTGTCTATCTTTCTTCTTTTTTTTTTTTTAAATTTATTTTATTTTATTTATTTATTCCCTTTTGTTGCCATTGTTGTTTTATTGTTGTAGTTATTATTGATGTCATTGTTGTTGGATAGGACAGAGAGAAATGGAGAGAGGAGGGGAAGACAGAGAGGGGGAGAGAAAGACAGACACCTGCAGACCTGCTTCACCGCCTGTGAAGGGACCTGCCTGCAGTTGGGGAGCCGGGGGCTCGAACCGGGATCCTGACACCGGTCCTTGAGCTTAGCGCCACCTGCGCTTAACCTGCTGTGCTACAGCCCGACTCCCAGGTGTCTATCTTTCTATCTCCCACTCTGCCTTCCCCCTCCTATCTCCATTTCTCTCTGTCCTATATAACAACAACATCAATAATAACTACAACAAAAAAACAACAAGGACAACAAAATGAATAAATAAGTAAAATTTAAAAAGAGATATTAAAAAAAGAATAGGAAAGCTATCAGGGGAATGGATGGGATACGGAGTTCTGGTGGTGGGAAATGTGTGAAGTTTTACCCCTCTTAGCCTATGGTTTAGTCAATGTTTCCTTCTTATAAATAAAAATAAACAAATAAAATATTAAAAAATAAATAATAAAAAACCCAAACACAACTGTGATATGGAGTACCTAGGATACTCCCAGGATGGCTGAAAAGACCAATTCAGAACCATTTAATTATAGATACAGGTGTAATTCTTGGTTTCTGACAGTTTGTGTAAGAATATTTAAAACAATTTTTTTTTAAAAAAAATATTTATTTTATTTATTTATTTCCTTTGTTGCCCTTGTTGTTTCATTGTTGTAGTTATTATTGTTGTTGTCATTGTTGGATAGGACAGAGAGAAATGGAGAGAGGAGGGGAAGACAGAGAGGAGGAGAGAAATATAGACACCTGCAGACCTGCTTCACCGCCTGTGAAGCGACTCCCCTACAGGTGGGGAGCCGGGGCTCGAACCGGGATCCTTATGCTGGTCCTTGTGCTTTGCGCCACCTGTGCTTAACCCGCTGTGCTACAGCCCGACTCCCTATTTAAAACAATTTTATGACAAAGACAGGATACAGTCTAAAAGGGGATGCAGAGAGAGTGGAGACTCACTTGTGAGAGGGAGAGAATAGCAGAACCTTTTTATATTTTGTAAATAACTTCAAGTTAGGTGAAAAGGACCACAAATATACATTGTCCATGCCAAAATACCTACAATGGAATTAACAGTTGTGTATTAAATAGACCACAAACAATGATGACTAAGTGAAAATCATTTCGTTATCACATGTCAAAGTAATACCTAATAAGTACATTAGTTCTTTTTAGGACTAATATAGAGGTTACCTCTATTTCCCTTCAAAATATTCAAAAAAGAAGTTTATTATAGATGTTAACCTTTCCTTCAAGTCAACAAAAAATTCTCAACAAAGTATCTTTGTGGAACTAAAAAGGGTAGACTAATTCGTATAGAATCTTTTTTCACATACGTTTCTTTCAAAATCAGTACTGAGATATTAAAATCAATATCTAATAGTTTGATACTTCATCCATATTATTCTAACTGTATTGAATGCAGTCTTATTGTATTCTAGATTCTCATTTTCTATAGGTCATCCTGGAATTCATCTGAAATACCACTTTGAGGCAGCAGTTGCTGTGAACAGCAATCCTAAATCAGACCATTTTTTTAAGTTAGATCATCTTCTTAATAAATTAATGGTTAAAAGAAAATCAGTTACAGATTCATTTGTCAAACCAGACAGCTCAAGAATGTTTAATGCATTGCTAACAAATGTAAGAGCAGACTGCTTTCATTTTCAGTGATTTGTGTTCTTACCTCTTTCATTAGCAACAAGGTTTTTTTTTTAAAACTTTTTTCCTAACTACTCTTTATCTGAAGTCTCTGAGAATAAACTGTCCCATGACAGATAATTCAAGGAAAGTGACTTTAGTATTCACTTCGTAAAGAAACTGAAGTTAAATGTGAATATGTTTAAGAGGTTTCATTGAGTCAGTGAAATAGCTCACTTGTGTAGTAGGTTACTTTGCCATGTGCATAACCCAGGTTCGAGTCCAGCCCCTGCTACACTGAAGGAAGCTGCAAGTCTATGTCCTCTCTCTCTCTCTCTCTCTCCTCTATCTAAACAACAAAAGCCTTGTCCATGCACTACCCCTTTTCTTTAAAGATGTGATTATCATTACTAGTTTTGATTGACTGAACTAGCCACACAAAACTTGTTTTTCTAAACTTATTTTACCATTCTTTTAAAAAAATTATTACTATTTTGGTAATAATGATAATGTTTATTTACTATCTTTCATGCAGCATTTTTATGAAAATAAATACTCCAAATGTATATGAAGAATGCAGAGCCACAATGTAATTATTTTTAGCATTACTGATAAAGATTTTTACTTGAGGGTATATTTATCTTTAGATAGCAGAATACTGAATATAGCAAAAGATTATTGTTGTTATGTAAAACATATAAGGCAAGAATTTGTACATATGTTAAGATCACAGTAGGCCCCTTAGGCAATAATTATACTGACAGCAATGGGATTTAGAATCTAAGTTAGCACCCTAACTTGAATTGTCATCTGAATTTAGTAGGGGAAAAAGGAGAAAATTAGAAATTATGAATACCTAACTGCCCAGAGTACTTGATTCAACTACTTGAAGTTCTAAGTTGCATTGTGCTTAAATCAAATCTGGAAATCTTTCCCAAATCTACTCTTTCAGTTTGAAAAAAGTCTTTTAAAACAAATGATTTCCTTCAATTGTTGATCTTAGATATTAGACTTTTGTGAGAATGGGACACTGAACATGTAACAACTGAATGGGTTCCATCTTAAGGTGATTGACTATGGAAGCTATACATTTTAAAGGGGGCAAATTATTACATATAGCCTACCTGTCTTTGCTGAAACTACTGTTAACACTGTAAACTGCCAACTTTGTATTCTTTAGGCAAACAAAGACTTTTTATAAAAATAAAGTCTCCCCACCCCCAACAAAGACTTTTTATAAAAGCAATAAGGTAAGGGCATGAAGTGTGCTTATCATGCTGTAATCACACCCCAGGGGGAATGAGAGGTGCACCACTGCACCTCTAGCTTTGTAATGACCCAGGGGTGTGATTAGCTTATGATAACCACACTCCCTGTCATGCCTTATTGCTTATATATTCCACATGTCATAATGAATCCTGAAGCACTTTCTAGGTCTCACAGCAAAGGCAATGACTTTGAAGTACAGGAAGTAGTCAGCTTTTTTAGGTATACATAAATTAATATTGTATACATTAGGGGGAATTATGAATGATTACTTTTAAGTGCCAACCAAGTCAAGAATATTGGGAAAGTTTGGGTTTCATGCTTTAAAAAAAATCTTACTTTGACTTCCTTTTAAAAAAGTTTTCAGCCCCCTGTTCTAATTTTGATGACTGTTAAATTATTCTGTTTCTACAAGGAATATTATTCATCAAAACCACCAGGGAAATAACACCTATGACACAATTAACTTTCAGTTAGCTTGTATGGAGTTTTACTGAGAAAACTGGAGAATGGTTTTCGTTCCAACACACACATACACACACACACACACACACACACACACACACACACACACCAGTTTTGTTTGATATAAAGTAACCATCATTCAACAATTATAACTATTCAAGCTATATATTTCTAGATCATTTAGTTATAGCATATGAGGGGGCTATTGAGGAAGCATTTTGAGTGATTCCACATAATTGATGGTCTATTTTTTTCAGATGTGAGAGTTGTTATATTACCTTTAGTGATGGTGTAGACATTATCTTATTTGAAGATAAGGATTTAGCTTTGAGATTCTTCCTTGTGATTGTTAATGTATTTAATTAAACTGAATAGGGTTAATAGTAGATCTATAGGGAAGAAGAGAAATCAAGAGTAAGAGATTTCTGAATTGAACACAAGGCTGCAATATAATAAGCCAACAAGGTAAATAAACTAAGCAATTATTTCTGATGCAACTTGCATGATTCACACCAAAGAGTGAATCTGAACCTCAGGGAGAGGTTTCAAGTAATTTTGTAACTTTCAAGATGTAAAGAGCAGTCAACATTTAAGTCTGACTGTCTCTTACAGAGAAAAATTTGCAACATTATTTTTTATAGTGTCATTGTAACCTTGGCGATGAAGATGGTGGCCTTTCACTTTGACTGCTGATGAGTTGATTCAATGTGTGTGTCAGCTTCAGGATCAACCATGTTAATCTGAGGTCACTTCAAGGAAAACTGTGTGTCAAAAATGATGACTATTTAGCCGCTTACTGCATAAGCAGAGCTTCTTCTGATTACCATAAAGGTCAAATATGCACATTTTGACTGGTGATAATGAGTAGTTTTAAAGATGTTTTAGCCTTTTCTTAATCTTGCAGTGTCACTAGGCTTCTATTGTTATGCACCAAAGAATGTGCCTCTAATTGTACCATTTGCCCTATTGTAGCTTGTACATAGTGCCAGTAGTATGATGTTACTTGTGATAACCGCCTACAGCATGTCCTAATAATTATTAGCCTTCGATAAATTATATAATAAAGTAACTCAGTCTGGAGAAACCAAAGGTTCTTAAAAAGTTGCAAGCAATACTTAAGACACTCATGTATCAAGTTCTAATAATAGTGGAGAAAATAAGTAGAAAAATACTTTACAAGATGTGAAGAATTAAATCCTTTTAAGCATAAGGAAATATCCTAGATTACTTCAAATACTGAAGTGTGTGCATATACTCACACAATTTAATATCTATTTCTGCATATATTTCTTCTCTCTTTCTTAAATAAATAAGTCTTAAAAATGATGTGGTCAACAAGTTTTAGTTCGTTGGCTTAAAGAGCTCGCTCTTGCAAAATAAATAAATAAACAAACAAATTTTTAAAAGGAGCACTGGAAGCTCATCTTCCTCACTCAGCTGATTCTGGTGGTAGCTCAGTCATTAGTTCATGAACATTTATTTTAGGTCATCTAAAAATGTATTTCTAGTATCATGTTGAGTGAGATAAGCCAGAGAAAAACCAATACTGAATGATCTCAACTCACAGAAAGAACTTAAGTAAAAGGAATATTAAGGGAAATATTAGATAAAACTTGGACTGGGGTTGGTGTATTAAATCAAAGCAAAAGGCTAGAGAAGGAGAGAAAGGGGTGAGAAAAAGGAACACTGGAGTCCTAACTTAGGGTAAGTGAGGGGACCCTAAGTTGAGGGAGAGTCTCTCAGACACCCATTAAGGGGAGATGAAAGATTGTACATATGTGTCAAATACTACCATAAATCATTAGCCTCTCAATTTAAAAAAATAGTTTAATTCTAAACAGAACATTTTTGTCAATCTTTGAATATGAGAAATATGTGTAGCAAACCATTTTATGAGCAAATAATATCAAATCAAGCTACAAATAAAATTTAATTTTCTAGGATATGATGGTGTTTATATGACACATGCAGCAAGATTTCATTATCAACAGGTCTAAGCAATTAGTTCTTTGATGATTAAAAAAAATAGGTTTAACAATTTGTTCTCCTTTGTATCTGACCACCTTTCAGCCAACAACTTGCAGACATTACGATGACACCATCCTGACCTTTATGGGCAGATGAACTTACCAAAGTGATCCAAAGATTCATCTCTCCAGAGCTCTACCCACTAGGGAAAGAGAAAAATAGGTTGGGAGTGTGAATCAAGTTGCCAATGTCCATGAATAGCAGAAAAGCAGTTTCAGAAGTCAGAACTCCCACCTTTTGCGCCACATCTACTTTTAATTTCTCTTGTACTTACTTACCTTTACCAGATTTCTAAAAGTCTGACAGTTATTAAAATAGAGAATTTAAAAAGGGAGGAGTTGGGAGGTAGATCAGCAGGTGAGGGCACCTGTCACAAAGCGCAAGGACCAGCTTATGGATCCCCAGCTCCCCACCTGCAGGGGGATCACTTCACAAGTGGTGAAGCAGGTCTGCAGGTGCCTATCTTTCTCTCCCCCTCTCTTGTCTCCCCTCCCCTCTTGATTTCTTTCTGTCCTATCCAACAACAACATCAATGGCAACAAAACAATAACTACAACAAGAGCAACAAAATGGGGGAAAAAAATGGCCTCCAGGAGCAGTGTATTTGTAGTGCAGACACCAAGCCCCAGCAATAACCCTGGAGATGAGAGAGAGAGAGAGAGAGAGAGAGAGAATCAAAGGGTTGGCTAGTATCCTTATTAAAATCCAAGTTACTGAAATACAAAGAAGGAAGAAAAGGAGGAAGGAAATGAAAGAGAGAAAGAAAAAGGAAAGAAGAAGGGAAGAAAATGCAATCAGAAGCAGTGGATTCATCATGCAGGAATTGAGCCTGAGCAATAACCCTGGTGGCAATAAAAAAATAATAATTCTAGTCCAATGAGAAATGATTTCATTTTATATGGTCTTCAGCTCTTTTAAAATTAAGAAAATATATTGGATATTTATTATAAAAATTAGATGTACATATATTCAATAAATAAATGACCATAAATACTTTCAAACAACTAGAACAGGCATTGTCAATTTAATTAAAAACTGAATTGTTCATTTAATTTATATAATTCTCACATAACTCCTGCTGTGTCTGTTATGGATATATACAATTTATTGTGAATTGATATGCATGAGTCTATAGTATATCAAATCTATAGTTTAAAATTGAGCATATTCTACTATTACTGAAACTGAAATATCTGTGTCCACATTTACATGTATGTGTAAGTCAGGTTTATAAGCCTTATTTTGATTTACAAGAGTTCCAGTCACATTTGAAATTTTCATGGTTAACAGGAAAATGGCAAAAGGTAGAACCTTAATTTAAAATAATATAGTTAATTATTTTTTTCTGGTTACAACAGAGATGGTCCCCAAATATGAAAACTTGTGAGATATCTAGTTACGAATTAGTTTTCCTTTTTCTCTTTTTTAGTTATATGCTTGAAAAGGGAAGAACAGTGTAAGTAGGCTCACTGAATTCAGGAGTAATATAACTTTTCTTAAATTACATACTATACATTTTAAGTTAGTACTTAAGTTAATCTATTATTTTCTACTGGTACTCAATTTAGAGTACTAGGAACTATTGATTTTTTTTTCTTTTACAACACTTTAAATCTGTGTCTACTAAGTATGTTTTTCTACAATTTACATCTATGTGTGTGTGGTTCAAAAAGAATCAAATGGAATGAATCAATACATTTAATGAACAAAATCACTAGTTGGAATTTTCCAAATATAAAGAAAGGTGTCATGGAAAGTTTTCAATCTAACTATTTAAAAACAGATTATTTTTTTTACATTTTTCTGCACCTAACACTTTCATTACATCTATAAGAGGTTAATTTTTCTTATACAGAGTCAAGTAGGTAATGGATGAGTGTGTAGAATAGATTTTTCTGCTGATGCAAGACCCATAAGCTAGAGTTGAACAGTTCTCTGATTATAAAAAAGAATCATGTATAGAAAATTCCACTGTCTCATGGTATACTGATGTCAGTTTATCTAAATTATATGAGCTGATAGCTACTTTTTTTAAAATTTTACAAGTGTTAGGTGCATCTAATAGTAAGGCACCAATAATATAAAATCATTACTAAATAAATTTAAATGTATGTTACTATTCACAACTCATCATTCCTTATTGTGTCCTGTTTCTCACAATAAATTCAAAAGGCTTTTGTAAATCAGTATTTGGGGTGACAATATGACTCAGCTATAAAGGATTTGTATACACAAGTTTCTCAATTCTTTCCCTGGTGCCACATATGTGTGATTTCAGTAATACTTTCACTCTCTCTTTCTTTTTCGTTTTTTATAACATAAAAATAAATCTCTGGGACTGGGTGTTAGTACACCTGGTTGAGCAAACATGTTACAATGTGCAAGAACCCAGGTTCAAGCCCAGTGTCCTCACCTGCACATAAAAGCTTTGCAAGTGGTGAAGCAGGACTGCATGTATCTCTGACTCTCTTCCTCTCTCCCTCCCCTTTCCATTTCTGGCTGTCTCTATCCAATAAATAAATGAAGTTAATTTTATAAATAAAAAAAACATTGTTGTTGCTTCAAAATATCTGAAATAGATCGTCAAACACATTGTTAACTCCAGAGCTACAGTGTATTCATTTATTCTTTCTCTATTGTTTTTTGTTTTTTTTCTTCATCTCATATATTTCTTGCTATCTTAATGGAAGTGGTTATTCAATGAATTCACATGATGTAAGTAGGAATTCACTTTTGAACAATCCCCTTTTCAACTTAAAATTCATACCGAATAATTTTTGGTGTAAGTAAAATAGTTAATACGATTTAAACATATCCACTTTACTTTTTCAAGTTTAACTATTGATGTCACTTGACCTTTCCAGAATTATAACTTGAGATCTCTCACAATGAATGAAATAGCAGGCAACACAAGGCTTCGTCTCAAAACAGAATTGTGGTTTCCTTATTCATACATTTAAATAAAATCTTAGTTTCACATATTTCCTTTGATACTTGCTTTTCTCCTTAGTAACAAATACATTAAAGAAATTTCTCAATATTTTTCAAAGATTTATTTTTAATTATTCTGTATTAAAGTTTCACAATGAAAGAGAGAGAGAAAGCAGAGGATGGCTCTAATATATGTTAAGCGAGGATTCAAACACAGAGTCTCAGACATTTGAGTCCAGCACTCTATCTGTTGAATTGTCTCCCTGGCTGAATTCCTCAACATGTTTTTAAGTATAGACCTGAACCATTCTTTAGAAACATTTATTCTAATAGACACATGCTATTATGTGGTAGGAATAGACCACAATGAATTTAACTATTTGCTTCCTCTTTTCTTTTTCTCTCCCCTCCCCTCCCCTCCCCTCCCCTCCCCTCCCCTCCCCTCCCCTCCCCTCCCCTCCCCTCCCCTCCCCTCCCCTCCCCTCCCCTTCCCTTCCCTTCCCTTCCCTTCCCTTCCCTTCCCTTCCCTTCCCTTCCCTTCCCTTCCCTTCCCTCCTCTTTCTCCACCCATCCAACATTTCTCTCTCTCCCTCCCTCTCCTCCTCCTCTCTCTCTCTCTCTCCCCTCTTTTTTACCAGAGCACTGAACCTAGGACTTTGGAGCCTCAGGCATGAAAGTATTTTTGAATGTGTATTTTGCTATTTTTCCCTGTTCTTGAACTTTCTTGATGATTGCCTTACAAAAATTTAATTTTTTCTAGTTTATATATGTAACTTTTTATGTGTCTAAGTATCCCATTTCATTCAAATTGACCGATCTTAATACACAAACACACACACACACACACACACATATATATATACATTCTTCTAGAATTATGAGGTTTATGTTTACATTTAAGGCTTTACCCAGAATGCAGTGAACAACAAACAATAAACTGAATTAGCACTACAAGCAATATTTTATTAAATATATGTTTACGTATATTTCTTATGTACTAGCCTTGTTATTTCTATGGGATAAATTTCCTGGAGTAAGACCACTGAGTGCGCTACTGAATGATGTACACAATTTTAATAGAAACTACTAGACTTTCACATGGATTTAAATAGTTCACAATGACTTTAGCAAAGTATAGCATAAAATATTTGGTTGAATACCTACTAGCATTATATATTCCCACTTGCATTTTGCACTTATCAATTTAATAAATATATCATAAAGGCTTTCATTCATGTGCTGATATGCATAGTGAAGTCTCTGAGAAAACTGACTTTATTGGAAACTTTTTCTTTATCAGTCAAATATGTTTGTAATAGCCAACTTCCCTGCTCATCAGAGCTCATGATGTTAGAGTGATTGGGTGGCAATATACAGAAGAATAAAACAGGCCTACTACATCTCACTAAGCACAAAAATCAACTCAAAAATATATCAAACACTAAGACTTTAGACAAGAAACCACAAAATACATAAAAGAAAACCAGAAAAATACTACATGATATCTGATTCAGAAATGTCTTCAGAAACTCAAGTCCAATAGCAAGGGAAAAAAATGTATGGAACTTGAGATGATTATACTTAGTGAAGTAAGTCAGAATTAGGATCATGTGTGGGATATAGAGAACTGAAACACATTGACTTGTAAAAACAAACAAACAAAACAGCAAATAAATGCACAAGAAACAGACAAACTGTAAGACTTTGTAGAACTATGGTGGTTACTATTGGAGAGGGGTGGCACAGAATTTTGATGGTGGGTGAGGCATCTTCAAAGACAAGGAATTCCAATTGCAAGGAAGATAAAACCAAAAATTGTTGTATGCTTTACATTGGGTTCTAGTTCTCCCCCACCGAGAGAATTAGATCAGTCCAGAAATTTAACAACAAATGGTACCCACGTGGACCTGACCTGTGCATCTCTCAGATAAGTAAAGACAATTTGGCTACCTATGCACTATGGCCTTCTCTTCTGCTTGTGAAGAGATCTCCAAAGGCCTCTGCTCTTTCTTCACGAGACTGTTTTGCTGTTTCTGGAACATTTATCTCTGGACCACTCTGTGGTTTCCACTCACTCGGGCGAACTCAGAACAGCCAGAGGGAAGAGCCAGCGGGCGGGAGGTGAGGCGCGGAGCTGCTGTTTCCACCTGGTTAAACAGCCAGCCGGCCGGCTGCTCCCAGACAACCCTGTGCAATGTGCCCACAGTCCCGCAGCCCTGCAGCCCGCAGGAGGCTGACGCCAACATGCTGGAGCCCGATGCCAACACGCAAGAGCCTGAGGCCAGCCCACAGGAGCCGGATCTCCACCGCGTGGCGCAGGGCACTGGATGCATGATCCCTCCACGCTGCTCGGCCACTGCGAACAGGGCAGCAAACATGGCAGGGCCATGGGGCAGGGCCGCGGCAGCCTATCATGGCCGCCACCCCTGGGCACCTAGGCCCACGCCTTCTACAAAACTGGCCTGCCTGCCCTCTTGCTATGAATTCTGGAACCATCCCGGGCCTCCCGGACCCCCGGGCTCCCTGCCAAAACTGGGCACACTAGATCTCCAGCCACCGGTCCGGTGTGAAGACAGACAAGCTGGAGTACGCAGAGATTTGTGCAGAGATCGCAACCTGCAACTCCTAAAAGTGAAGCTGCGCGGGAAGCCACCTCCGGATGGTGAACCCCCCCCAACAACTAAGACAATATAGATTTAAATTCGTGTTTAAAATGACATGTCTTTGTAACAAAGGTTTCTCTCCTTGTGTATTAATGACCATGTTTATGTGTATGTTTAAAGTTTGGTAAACAGTAACTTTAAGGCTAAATTCTTACTAGACAAAGTTAAATGAAAAAGGTTTTCAACGTAATTCTCATAAAGATAAAATTAACTTACATTTAAAGTCTGAGGTAAAAATTAGTTAACAATCAATATATTTTAACTAAGTTGGTCTAAACAAAAGGTTAAATAGACTTGTTGATGTGTAAAACTCTCCATTACCTTCTCTATTAGAAATGGTAGATCGCACAATGGCTATGCTAATTATTCTCATGCCTGAGGTTTCCTCTCCAGCCCACACCTAGGGTGTGTCTCCATCTTGAATGGGTGTAACAAAAGGTTAAAAGACGTTGTTGATATGTTAAAGTCTCAAATTCCTTCTCTATTAGAAACGTTGGATCGTGCAGTCGGTATGCTAATAACAAGTTTTGTTTCATAGTAAGTAAGTTGCAGCCAGCTGCCTTTGAGACTCTAGGCCGTTCCCCGCCCCCATGCAAATGTCCGTCGAAGAAAGTACGCCCCCCAGAGGCAAGAAATGTTTTTTTAAGCTGATAAAGGTTAGCCCACAGAGGCAGATATGGCCCCCTCAGGCCTTCCCTTGGCAACACACTGGTTCTTGTTATTTGCTTGCATGTTTCTCCATGTTTGTGCCAGTTTCTTTTTTAAAAATGCCTGTATGATATATGTTTCTGTTCACCCCACACCCTTGATACTGTAGCCATTTAGTTAAAAGAAAAGGGGGAATTGTTGTATGCTTTACATTGGGTTCTAGTTCTCCCCCACCGAGAGAATTAGATCAGTCCAGTTAATTTCACGGGCTCGCTTGGCCCCGCCCCGAGGAAACCCGCCAGAGTTGCAGAGTTGCAGAGGAAGAGAGAGAGGGTTCCAGAGTTCGAGAGTAAGAGAGAGAGTTCGGAGAGTTCCTGAGTTCCAGAGTAAGAGAGAGTGCTTGCGCCACCGCAAAGAGACAGCAGAGTTCTGTTTGGTGATTAGTTTGGTTTAGTTTATGAATCGTTGTTCCTGAATAAAGAAATACAGCTTCCCTGCCCAGCCGTTGTCTCCGCGTCTCTGTTACCCGCCCGTGAAGCTAGCCCGCCCAGCCAGAGCCTGCCGAATTTTAACAACAAAAAATAAATCAATAGGACCACATCAAATTTAAAGGTTTCTGCACAGAAAAGGACACCACCAGCCAAATAAACAAAGAGAAATCTTACAGAATGGGAGAAGGTCTTTATATGCTGTACATCAGACAAAAGGCTAATAATTAAAGTACAGGAAGGTTGTGGGCATGTGGTGGAGTCTAGCAGGGCTTGACCGAAGAGGAGAGTTCACCTGCTAAGTCTCTCTCTCTCTCTCTCTCTCTACGGGGGGGGGGGGGTTGAGCAAAAAGGGGGACACATAAACCTCAAAAGGTTGGCGGACATGTAAGTCTTCCCTCCCCTACAAAAACACCCTGTATCTTCCTGCCAGAGCCCAACATTCCTTAAAGACATTAAGCTCCCCCCTATTTTCCCTGATAATATGGCCTATCTACATAATCATTATTTTGCCTGAAAGATACCCACCCATTCCATTCCTTTGATCTATCTTCTTTCTACCCTCAAGGCACTCCCTGCCTCCAGGGTATTATTATTAATCCTACCAGTTAAAACCCTCACAACATTTGCTAAGGAAGTTCTTACCTTTCAAGCCCCTTCCATTTTTCTCCACCCCTTTCCTAACCATGTATAGTATGGTCAAGCCACTTCCGTTTCTGTTTTTTCTCTTCTGTATCCTGACCTGGAGGAGGGCGGGCATACAGATGGAGAGGCTGACACTGGTTATAGCAGTTTGCACCACTTGGCTTAACCAGGTGTGCTAGTGCCCAACTGAGGGGTGTTTGAATGAATAAAGAACTGTATTGCTTTGCCACTATGAGCTTAGTCCCTGGTCTTCTCTCTCTCAGTCAACACTAGCCCGACACTAAAGTTTAGAAGGAGCTCACCAAACTCAGGAACAATAAAGTAAATGACCCTATCCACAATTGGGGAGAGGATTGGAGCAGAATATCCACCAAAGAGGGGATTCAAAAGGCCAACAGACAAATGAAAAAATGCTATAAGTCATTGATTATTGGAGAAATGCAAATAAAGACAATAGAAAGAGGGGGCAATTTCTCTCTGTCCTATCAAATAAAATGGATAAAAATGGCCACTGGAAGCAGTGGATTTGTAGTTCAGTGGCACTGAGCCCCAGAGATAACCATGGAGGCAAAAAAGGAAAGAAAAGAGAGAAAAAGAAAAAAGAAAAAGAAATAAAGAAAAGTGTTGGTATGCTTCTAGTTCTGCTTCTGGGATCCCTTCTGTTACATTGCTTGACATTGTGGTCTATTTACATGGTCATTCTGTTACATTGGTTTGGTCTCACTCCCCCTGCCTCTGGGAGATTTGGTTTAGCCCTTACTAGTTTCTCGCTTTTTCCTTCTCCCCGCCCCCTATCCTACATACTTCCTTGGTTCCTGACGCTGAGGCTGGAGGAGAAAGATGTAAGACAGATTTGTGTGGTGATTAGATTAGATTAGATTAGTTTTTTGAACTGTTTGCTCATGAATAAAGAAATACTGCTTCTCTGCTCAACCGTGTGTCCCTGGTCATCTGTCTCCCACTGTGAAGCTAGCCTGGCATACTGGTGAGCTGAACTAAAATGATAGAAAAGGAAAAGAAACAGTGAGATACCACTTCACTCCTGTGATCCTGTGAGAATACCAAACATCAGGAAGAATAATAGCAACAAATGCTGGAGAAGTTGTGGGGCTAAAGGAACCTCTTGCACTGCTGATGGAAATATAAAATTGGTCTAACCCTTGTGTAGAGCAGTCTGAGAATTTACAGAAAGCTAGATAAGAACCTAACCTATGACCTGGCAAGTCCACTCCTGGGATATATCCTAAAGAATAAAAAAGGATCTGTGTATACCTACATTCATAGCTGCACAATTAATAATAGCCAAAAACTTGGAAACAACCTAGGTAGTCAACAGCAGATGAGTGGCTAAGAAAGTCATGCTACATCTAGGAACATTATTCATTTTTCCTCCAAGGTTATCGCAGGAGCTGGATGCCTGTACTACCAACTCACTGTTCCTGGTAGCCATCTTTTTTTTTTTTCATTGTTGTTTTTGTTGCTGCTGTTATTGTTGCTGCTGCTGCTGTTGTTTTTGGATAAGATAGAGAAAAACTGAGAGAGAAGAGAAAGACAGAGGGGAGAGAGAAAAATGGACACGTACAATCTTGCTTCACTGCTTGTGAAATGACTCCCTTAAAGGTGGGGAGCCTAGGGCTCTAACTGGGATCCTTGAGCTAGTCTTGTGCTTCACACTATGGTGTACTACCACTTGGTGGGCTACCACCTAGCCCCCTATTACTCATCTTTCAAGAATAATGAATTCATCTTCTTCACCTCATCTTAGATATAGCTTGAAGGAATCATTATTGAGTTAAGCCAGAAAGAGAAAGATGAATATGAGATGATATCACTTACTGAGAAATAATAACAGAAAGGGAAATAAAGTATAACTTGGACAAGATTTGGTGTATTGTACCAAAGGAAAGGACTGGTGGAGGGGAAGGGTACTCGAGCTCTGGTGTATAATGATGGAGGAGGGCCTAGGCTGGGGTTGAGAGTGTTTTGTAGAGAATTGGTAATTTAAAAAAAATTTGTTTATTTATTTAGTTTTGTTGCCCTTGTAGTTATTGTTGTTGTTGTTATTGATGTCATTGTTGTTGGATAGAACAGAGAAAAATGGAGAGAGGCGGGGAAGACAGAGAGGGGGAGAGAAAGACACCTGCAGACCTGCTTTACCTCCTGTGAAGTGACTCTCCCGCGGTTGGTGAGCTGGGGGCTGGAACCAGGATCCTTAAGCAAGTCCTTACCCTTTGCACCACGTGTGCTTAACCTGATGCACTACCACCTGACTCCCTGAATTAGTAAATTGTACCTACATATCAACAGCTGTATTTATTGTAAAGCATTAATCCCCCAATAAAAGTATTTTTAAAATGTACCACTGGAGGATCAACCCACAACTTCATCTATGTGCATAACTCCCAAGACAGTATTCATCAATATATATCTTCAGATTGAGGAGAAAGAGAGAGGCACACAGAAGCACTTCTTCATTCAAAGGGATCTTCTGCTACTATCCAGTATCTGCTACTCAAGTCCAAAATCTCAGCCATTACAATGCAGGTGCTATGCCAGGTATATATTTCTGTCTTGTATTCCTACTTTAAGTTTCACACTATTCTCAAGAAAATGTTTTAAATAATTTTCTATCATATGAAAATGAAAACGTCATTATGTGGATGTTCACTTCCATTGTACTTGTTACTAATTTGAGAAATGATGTATATTTTGTGTTAGCAAATCTTTCAACACAAATACATGTGATTTAGTGAATTATTGCTGCATAACATGTCATCCAGAAGTGTATAGGCTTAAACAAATAACTTTTTTTCCTTTAATTCCTGTGGCTTAAAAATTGGAATTGACTTGACCAAAAGGTACTATCTTATGGTTTAACATGAAGTTTTAGTCAAATGATGAGTAAATTATGGCCTCTCAAATTCTTTTTCACTGATGTAATTGCTATCAGGACTGAGAAGCAGTCTTAATGCCTTGCTACAGATATGTTTGTATTGTAGTTATCACTGGAAGTGACCATCTTCTACAAATTGTCACATATTTTCCTTTATTCTGACCTTGTCTTAATGGACTTTCGTACGATTTTATAGTTTTAGTTTATTGAGTTCTGTATTTCATGTTAAATTTATTTTCAAATATCATAAAATTGTCATTACTATTACAAATAGAATATTTCCATTTTAATTTCTATCTCCTTTTTGTTAGCCTAAGAAAAGGTTTCTGATATTTGAATATTTGTTTTGATTCAACCACTTACTAGAACTCCTCACATATTTAAGTAGTCTCTAATAAAATCTTCTGGGCTTTCTTAGATATTCAGTAATATTATTAGAAAAAGATAATTTTACAAAGTGTCACTGATTAATTTTTCTCCTATATTCTAGACAGGAGAATCTCTGAAGAATTGTTGAATAATAGAAGATGGCAAGCTTTCTGTTCTCTTTCCTTAGTTTAAAATAAATGCCTTTGTTTTACCAGGTATATTGATGCTTACTATTGCTTTTGCTAAGTAACCTTTATCATATTTAATTAATTTTCCTCTATGACTATTGTACTTGAATTGTCTCAAAATATTGGCATTATCTGTATTTAACAAATTAGAAGGAACCTTGTAGCATCTGGTTTTCATTTCTTTTTCACTAATTTTTCTTATCACTATCTTGAATTATTTTGTAGTATATATTCCTATTTGCTACTTCTGCCTATATTCATTTTTATTGTATGTAGTTGGCTAAGAAAATAGCTATTCTATATTTTCCAGGTCTTATTTATTTACCTACCATATATATATATATATATATATATATGTTTTTTTTGTTGTTGCAGGTTGTGAGATTTGAGTTAAATATAATCTTGTAATTTCTTGAACTCTTTACCACAGGATTTTCTCAACACTTACACAAATAATGAGTTAATTCATGGTAATTTTGTTACTTCTGTGGGTGATTTCCTCAATGGCCTATTTTTCAGTTTCTGTTAATATTAAAGTACGACCACTGCTACTCATCATCTCAAAGCCATCAGTATATTTCTAAATCTCCAGTTGTACTTTTCTTCCACTCATCCTTTCATATCTTTCTGCTTTGGTCACACTAGTCTTCTTGTGGCTTCTGAGATATCCCATATATTTCTTTCTATAACTGAATATTTTTTGTCCAGATAATTCTAATTTGTCAATGATTTCCTTTAAGTCTTGATTAAAATTCCCATTAGTAGGAAGCCTTCCATATCTATCATAATTAAAACTGTTTCCCCTCTCAGTAAGATCTTTATTTTTCTTCATAGCGCTTGTCACTATCTAATATGCCAAAGATTTTCAGTTTTCTTTTTTTTTTCTATCTATGGAAGTACTATTCTTTTTTCTTTCATAGTTGTTTATTCAGAATGTTAAAGAAGTTAGAACTAAGTAATTATTGAGTACATACATAAACATTATAATAACTGATAGTCTCTCCGCATTGTTAGCCTTAGCCTGACATGGTGGGTTGAGTGTAGCCTTACTTTCCACAAGGAAACTCATATCTCTAAAGCTATATTGAGGGAGAAAGAGAGCACACACAGAGAGCTATTTTATTAAATGACTTACCTTAAAAATCCAGTATGGAACCTGACTGACAGTGTAACAGCCCCCAGAGCTTCACCAAGCTGTCCCATAGTCCAGAAAACTCTTTGAAACTTCACCTCTACTCTTTTAACAATTTTTAATTTACTTTTCTATTTTTTTTTTTAACCAGAGCACTGATCAGGTGTGTCCTATGGTGGGTGATGTGGGGGCTGAATCTGGGTTCTCCAAGTCTCAGACATGAGTCTTTTTGCATAACCAGCATGATATCATTTCCTCCTTTAAATAAAGCTGTGATCAACATTACTGTACAACTGCTGAGTAGTTAGTATTTTATAAAGTTATTTTCATTTTTTTTTTTCAGAATACTGCTCTTCTCTAGCTAATGGTGGCATGAGGGATTGAACCTGGGACTTTGGAACCTCAGCATGAAAATTGACCAGGAAGAGACTCCTCCCAAATGTGTGTCCAGGGTCTGCCACTATGTAAATTAAATTTCATTATGACTGTGTGCCCTCCCCCCAGGGCTCCAATGAGCTTTAAGGATTGGCCAGGGAACACACACTATGGCTCCCCTTCTCTTTGTATTATTATTATTTTTAAGCCAGAGCACAGCTCAGCTCTAATTTATGACGGTGCTGGGGACTGAACCTGGGACCTTCAGTGCCTTAGGCTTTAAGGCTTGTTTGCATAACCATTATACTATCTTCTCAGCCCTATGGCTCCCTTTCTCTATCACATCACTATATATCTTAGTTTTCCACTTTATATGTTGCAGATTTGTAGGATTAGGAATAGGTTTTTGATGCTGGGATTTAAGTATACTTTGACTCTTGTTCACCAGAGTCCTTTATCCTACAAATAACTTCCGTGTGGCAGGACTTTTATCTTCTTGGGAGAGAGTGTTTTTCTGTGATTTGCTGGCTGCCTATATGTTGGCACTTCTTCCTCTTGCTTTGGAAAGTCTGTTTCTTTTTTTCTTTTTTTTCACTTAACATTTTTTTTATTTTTTACTTTTTTACTTTTCTTTTTTATTTAAGAAAGGAGACAATAACAAAACCATAGAAAAGAAGGGTACAGTTGCACACAGTTCCTACAACCTGATCTCCATATACCCTCCCCTCCCCTGATAGCTTTCCCATTCTCTTTCTCTCTGGGAGTATGGATCCAGGGTCCTTGTGGGTTGCAGAGGGTGGAAGGTCTGGCTTCTGTAATTGCTTCCCCGCTGAACATGGCCATTGACTGGTCGATCCATTCTCCCAGTCTGCCTCTCTCTTTCCATAGTAGGGTGGGGTTCTAAGGAAGCGGAGCTCCAGTACACATTGATGGGGTTGTCTGTCCAGGGAAGTCTGGTTAGCATCTTGCTGGCATCTGGAACCTGGTGGCTGAAAAGAGAGTTAACATACAAAGCCAAACAAATTGTTGAACAATCATGGACCTAAAGAGTGGAATAGTGCAGATGAAGTGTTGGGGGTACTCACTGCAGGCTATTGTGTACTTCTGATTTCAGATATATATTTTGCCCTAGTTTATGGGCACTTGTGAACCTATGCTCTATCTCAGGGGACCTGGACTATATCTAGGTTTGGGGACTTTATTGGGGAGTGGACCACCTGGAATGAAATTAGATAATACTATGAAATGAAGGGTTTCACTTGAGTGATGAAGCTGAAGTGTTGTCATTCCACACCTGAAGTCTCTGGTCACAGTCTGAAGTGAAGCATGTTGCATTGATTAGGTTGCGATCCGCAGATGCAATATAATTTGATTTGAATTGAGAGCAGCATGCAGGAAAGTGGGCCCCACCCTAAGGTTCCAGGACTAGGGGAAATATAGGCTCTATAGTGGAAATGTGAGGTTCCTATTGTCTTAGGGTTCAAGAAGACAATGGATAGTTATTGTTATATCACATTATTTGGTGGTTGGGTTAACTTTGGAAAGTCCCTTTGTTAGGGTTTGAGGTATAATACCCAGCATCTTGTATATAGCTGTGCTACTGGTTGCTTCTGTTCTCCCTGGTCTAGGCTTTTGAGAGAGTCAACATATCAAAGACAGCCTATGTATTAAAAGACTCAGTCTGTGTTTTAAGAAGTTCTAGACATATGATCAATTTTTCCCCTCTCATGTTAATTAAAGTCTGTTTCTATATGTGCTTTTTCATTTATTGCTATGGCCTTGCACCTCTCTAATTGTCAGTGACTTTGAACACTTTCTCATGTATCTGTTGGCCCTCTGGGTCTATTCCTTGGTGAAGTTTCTGTCCATATCCTCATCCCATTTCCTAATGGTATTTTTGTTTGTTTGTTTTGATATTGTTTACCAAGCTCCTTGTGTATTTTGGTTACTAGTCCTTTATCTGATGTATATTGTGTTAAAGATCATCTCCCACTATGAATGCTATCTTTTTATTAGGGTGATGATACTTTTGCTGTACAGAAGATTCTCAGTTTGATGTAGTCCATTGTTTTATTTTTGTTTTTGTTTTCTTTGATAATGGATTTGAATCTTTGAAGACTTTTTCTTTTCTTTTCTTTTTTTTAAGCAGAGTATTGCTCAGTTCTGGTTTACAGAGGTGTGGTGGAGTGGTGGGTTGAACCTAGAACTATGGAGCCTCAAGCATGACAATCTCTTTGCATAACCATTATGCTATCTGACCCACCTTGTTTGTATGTTTGTTTATCTTTTACCAAAGCATTGTTCAGCTCTGACTTGTTGTACTGGTTTTAGAACTAGAGCTTTGGAGCCTCAGCCATGGAAGCCTCTTTGCATAACCATTATGCAATCTTCCCTACTTTTGAAGACCTTTCTGAAGAATAGATTGTGTTCTCCCAATGTTTTCTTCTATGCATCTGATATTTTCTGGTCTAATGACCATGTTTTTGATTCACAGAATTGAAATTTGTGCATGGTGATATGTGTGGTGATCAAATTTCTTTTTCTTGCATGTTTCAATTCAATTTTCCCAACACTACTTGTTGAAGAGGCTCCCTTTCTTCCATTTAACATTTTGGATCTTCTTGTCAAAGATTAGTTGTCCCTAGGTGTGGGGACTTATTTCTGGGCTTTCAATTCCATTCTACTTGTCTGTATTTCTATTTAGGTTCCAGTAGCAGATAGTTTTGAATACTCTGCAGTATAATTTGAGGTCACAGAATGTGATACCTCCAGTCTTGTTCTGTTTCTCAAGATTGATTTGGCAATCCTAGGGACTTCTTGCTTCAAGATAAATTTTTGTAGCACTTGTTCTATTCTTTTAAAGAAATGTGGTGGTATCTTGATAGATATGACATTAAATCTGTATATGGCTCTGGATAAGGTAGTTATTTGGACAATGTTGATTCTTCCTATCCAAGAGCATGAATCCTTTTCATTTCCTTGTATCTCTATTTCCTTGAGGAGTGATTCAGTTTTCAGTTTTCACAAGTTTTTCACTTCATTTGTAAACTTAATTCCTAAATACTTGATTATTTTTCCCACTATAGTAAAAGGGATTGATTTCTAAATTTCTTCTAGTTTAATGTCTGCATAGTACAATAATACTAATTTTTATGTTGATTTTGTAGTCTGCCACTTTAAAATATTAATCAATAGGGGACTGGGTGGTGGTGTACCCTGTTGAGCATACATATTATAATGCCCAAGAACCCTGATTAAAGCCCAAGGTTCCCACCTACAGAAAGAAATCTTTGTGAGTAGTGAAACAGTGCTGCATGTGTCTCTCTGTCTCTTGATTTCTGGCTATCTCTAACCAGTAAATAAAGATTGCAAATAATGACAGTGTAATTTCTTCTTTTCCAGTCTTAATTCCTTTATTTCCTCTTGCCTAATTGCTGTGGCTAGGACTTCCTGTACTGTTTTGAATAATAATGGTGATCATGTGTACTCCTGCTTAGTACCTGACTGAAGAGGGGAAGCTTTCAGCTTCTTGACATTGAGTATTATGTTGGCTAGAGGTTTACTCTATATAGACTCAACTAATTTGAAAAATTTTCCATCTATTCCCATTTGTTCTACTGTTTTGATCATGAAAGGATACTGAATCTTGTCAAATCTTTTCTCTGCATCTACTGAAATAATCATGTATATTCTGATTTTTCTTTTGTTGATATGGTGAGTCATATTATTTGATTTATGTATATTGAGTAAGCCTTGCATCCCTGGGATAAAGCCTACTTGGTCGTGTTGTACAGTCTTCTTAATCTATTGCTGTATACAAATAGCTAGCATTTTGTTGAGTATATAAACATTTATGTTCATATGTGATCTCAGTCTATAGTTTTCTGTCTCTGTCTTCTTTTGGCATCAGTGTGATATTAGCTCCTTAGAATGTTAGGGGGTATTCATTTATCTTTCATGCTTTGAAAGAATTTGAGGAGTATAAATAACAGCTCCTCCACAAAGGTTTTGTAGAATTCAGTTGCAAAACCATCTGGGCCTGGGTTTTTGTTGTTGGGTAGTTTCTGTTGTTGTTGTTTTGTTTTGTTTTTAATTAGCCTTTCAATTTCTTTAGCTGTCATTAGGCAATTTATATTTTGCATCTCTTCCTGGTTTAATCTCAGGAGAGTGCATGCTTTTAAAAAGTTGTCCATTTCTTCCAGATAGTTTGGTGACATATATTTGTTCACTGACGCATCACATGGTATTTTAGATTTTTGTGTGTGTGTGTGTGTTGTATGTTTTGATATCTCCCCTTTTGTTTATAATACAATTTATTTGTGTTGTCTTCTTGTTTGTTTGTTTGTTTTTCAGTTGAATCTGGCTAGGGATTTCTCAATTTTGCTTACCCTTTCAAAGAACAAGCTTTTAGCTTCATTGCTTGTTTGTATGTGTTTTGTTTGTTTACAGTGTGTTTGATTTCTTCTTTGATTTTTGTTATTTCATTCCCTCTATTTACTTTAAGTATCCTTTGTTTTTTCTTTTTCTAATTCATTCAGATATGAACTTAGATTATTAATTTGATTTTTTTCTTGTCTCTTAATGTGTGCCTGTATAGTGATGCATTTCTCTCTTAATACTGCTTTAGTTGTGTCCAAAATATTCTTGCAGTTTCATTTTCATTTGTTTCCAGGAACATTTTAATTTACTCTTTTACCCAACAGTTGTTAAGTGTTGTGATGTTGAGTTTACATATTTGGGGGTTTTCTCTAATGTCCTGTTTGTTGGTGAATGTTAGTTTAATTTCACTGTGGTTTGAGAAGATACCTGAAGTGATTTTAATGCTCCAGAATTTATTGATGTTGTCTTTCTAGCACAGCATATAATCTATGTGAATGTCCCATGTAGATTTGAGAAGAATATATATTCCACTCTTTTGGGATAAAGGGCTCTGAAATGTCTAACAGGTCTAACTTATACATCTTGTCATTTAATTATCTTGTTGCCTTATTGATTTTCTGCTAGTTGGCATATCTGCTTGAGACAGTGAGGAGTTAAAGTCCCCTACTATTGTGTTGCTATCAATGTATTTTCTTAGGTAAGTGCTTTACATATTTTGTCACCCTCTCATTTGGAGCATAGATGTTGATTATTGTTAGCTCTTCTTGATTGACTTATACCGTAAACATTATGTAATGGCCACCCTTATCTTTTATTGATTTAATTATTTTAAAATCCATTGTATCAGATATGAGTATGGCTATCCCGCCTTTTTATTTTATTTTTGAAATCTACTGGCTTCAATGTATGATAGTTTCCATCCTTTTACTTTGAGCCTATTCTCGTCTTTTTTTGTCAAGTGAGTCTCCTGAAGCATATGATTGGGTCATGTTTCCTGATCCACATTCGTGTTCTGTGTCTTTTGATGTGTGAGTGCAGACCATTAACATTTAATGAAATTACAGATTTGAGATGTTTCATTGTTGTTTTATATGGACTTTAGGTATTATTATATGTGTGTGTTTTGCTTTTCCCATTAATTTTAACTCCTTGGTCATCCAAGAACTAAGTAGATGATGAAATAAAAAGTATGTTGGTGGGAGCAGACAGCGTAATGTTTATGCAACAAGACACTAATGCCTGGGGCTTCAAAGTCCCTAGTTCAGTCCCCTACACCACCATAAACCAGAGCTGAGCACTCCTTTGGTTAAAAAAGAAGGAGGAGGAGGAGAAGAGGAAGGGAGAAAAGAGAAAGGAAAATGAATTTAAAAATGTGTGATGTGTTTTATATTGGTCCATGGTAAGGGGGGAATAAATGGTAGTTATTATTTACTCATTATGTTGTTTCTGTATTAAGTACAGTTTTTTGATCAATGTATAAGAAAGGGATCTGTGTTATACCACTAATCAGTCCTCCCAACTACACCAAAAATTAATATTTTACATGATAGTTCGAATAACTGTATGTAGTTGGATAACACCCAGCACACATATTCTACTACTTTAAGAAATAGGAGTGCATTGGGAAACATATGGCATATTTCAGAAATAAAAATCAACTATTCAAATAATTTCCCTGTTGTGCTATTAATTATGTATGACATATATTTTATAATATATAATGAATTTTTATGGAGAATTGAATGCATTGCCACTAGTTTTTGTAGTATATATGATTTTTTTTAAGTTTTTTAAATTGTATTTATTTATTATTAGATAGAGACAGAAATTGGGGAGGAGCAGACACAGAGTGAAAGAGGCAGAGAGACACATGCAGCTCTACTTCACCACTCGTGAGGCTTTCCCCCCTGCAGGTGGAGACCAGGGACTTGAACCTGAGTTTTTGAGCACTATAAGTGCTCTTAACCAGGTGTGCCACCTGTGATGTTTAAAAATAGCCTTTCATTTCCTTATTAGCAAGCTGCGGTCTCTTTCACTCTCTCCCTCTCTGTATCTATCTAGAGAGACAATGAGAGAGAGACTATAACTTCTTCCAGTATCATAGTACTCCCATTTGGTATAATAGCAAATTGAATCTTGATTGTACTTATAAGCAAATGTATACATGTATACATTGCTATAGCAAAGCAATGTACTCCCAGATGAGCTATCTCCTTGGCCTCTCACATCTCATTTACATCATAGAATGACGTATCTCATACCCAATGTTAGTCTGTAGGGGTCAATATTATTATGGAACCATATGCAGTAAGAACTATAGATTGAGGTCATATAATGATAAATGGTAGCTGACAGTATTTATTAAATAGTGTCAAAATAATAGAATGATTTACTAATACTGTTTTTCTGTTGTTGAGCTTGGTGAACTCTTTATATATTTTGGTTATTATCCTCATGTCTGACGTATGACATGTAAAGACATTCTCCCATTCTGTAAGGGTTTCTTTGTTTGAAGAATGGTTTCTTTTGCTGTGCAGAAGCCTTTTAATTTGGTATTGTTCCATTGGTTTATTTTTGTTTCAGTCTTCTTTGTAATTGGATTTGTATCTTTGAAGATGTCTTTAAAATTTAGATGGAAAAGAGTTCTTCCAATATTTCCCTCTATGTATTTGATATTTTCTGGTCTAACATTCAAATCCTTGATCCATTTGATAATTACTTTTGTGTTTGGTGAATACAGTGGTTCATGGAGTGTAGATACCATAATGGTTATGCATACATATTCTCATGCCTGAGGCTTCAAAGTCCCAGGTTCAGTCCTTCACACCACCATAAACCAAAGCTGAACAGTGCTCTGGTAAATATATATATTCAATTTCATTGTTCTGCATGTTTCAATCCAATTTTTCCAACACCATTTGTTGAAGACTTTCTCTTTTTTCCATTTAAGAGTCTCTGTGTGTGTGTGTGTGGGGGGGGTGCACTGCTGTCAATTAATACATGTCCATAGGTGTGGGGGCTTATTTTTAGACTCTGAATTCTATCCCACTGGTCAGTTTGTCTAGTTATGTTCCATTACCAAGTTGTTTTGATGACAATGGCCCTATAATATAGTTTGAGATCTGAGAGTGTGATGTCTCCAGTTCTATACATTCTTCTTGAGATTGTTTTGGCAATTCTAGGTATTTTCTTGTTCCACTTAAACATTTATAGCTTTTTTTCTATTCTCCTAAAAAAAAATGGATGGGGGCTTCATTGGAGTTGCATTATGTCTGTCAACTTTTGTTTAACTAAATATAGAGTATAGAATAAAATCAAATAAGATTTTATTTACTAAAATAAAACTTTGATTTTTATTCTAGACCTTCTCTCTTACCTCGTATCTCCACAAATTTGACAATTCTTTATCTTTGACCATTTATCTATCCATCTGTAAACATTGTAATACACAGTGCTTCACTGATTTTTCGTTTTGAAAATTCAATTTCCTGCATAAGTTCTGCTTTTAAAAAGGGCTTGCTCAAAGAATGACTGCTGGGCAAATTATACGATGATCTTAGTAATTTAGAAACATCATGTCAGTATTAGACTCCTTAATTCTGTTTTTTTTTTAATTGAAGTTATCTAGAGAATTCTCCACTCTGGTCAAGAAATTTTCATGGTAATGGTTTTGATTTTTAAAGTGACTTAAATGTTTCTTTTAAAAGAAAGACCTAGAAATTCTTCCACTATTATTAATTCTCAGAAAATAATTTAATTGAGTCCTACTGAAGCTAATTAAAAGGATAATTTCTCATTTTTCTTTGTAGTCCCATGGACTTAATTCAACTAAAAAAGTATTTATATTTTTTTGGAGGTTATCATCTGCTTAAAGCCAATGTCAGGGGAACAAAATGAGAAGTGTCTTTTTTTAACTTTATTAAATTGTATAACAAAAACATCCTAGTCTACTTTTTATGAATAATTTAAGTATTTCTTATTAAATCTTTAATTATATTTAATTTTGATGCTATTCAAAATCTTTTAAATTTTATTATTTCAAAATAATAATGTATTATTTTAATTTCAAAATAAGTTGGGTTTGTGCATATAACAATAATCCAGCATAATCTAACAAATATTAGCTTACTTTTATTTAACATATATGGCCACTGCTAGTGTGCAGAAACTGTGTATGCAGAATTGTTCTGCAGAAAGAACAATTCAGATATACTACAAACCTCTCTGTTTTATAAATGATGAAACATGTGCAAGACAATTTAAACAAACAGTAAGATTCAGATGTTTGCTTCATAAATTTAACATTTATTTATTTATTTATTGGTTATTACTGTGGCTTCACTACTCTGGGAAGAATTTTTCAGATAGAAAGAGGGAAAGATGGTGAGGAGAGACCGGGGGGGGGCGGGGGAGACCACCACAAAAAGGTTTCTAACAGTGCACTGTTGCCAGGCTTGAACCTGGGTTGCATATATGACAAAGCAGGGATCACCCCAGGTAAACTGTCTTATTGGCCATCTATTTTTCTTTTCTTACTTTCTTTTTCCCCTCTTTCTTTCTCCCTTTCTTCCTTCCTTCTTTCCTTCCTTCCTTCTTTCATTTTCTTTGTTTCTTTTCCTTTTTTTTTTCCTTAATCAAATATTTACTGGGTTCTTGGCACTTCATAAATTTTAGTTTTATAAGAGAAGGCGAAGATAGATGCCAAAGTATGAGTCATTTATGACATATGCAATGGCAGATATTGAGCCTGGAACCTCAATATAGACAGGATTTGTAAGCATTGAATTTAAAACCTAAATCTTAGGTTGGTGCTTGGGATGCCAAGATCTGTTAGACTGGGGCCATTTTCCAAGTTGGAGTTGCCACTTTCCATGGGAGACATGGGAGGGGGAGCCAGGGAAGTCTTAGGAGGAACTTCCTTGGTCTTTTTGGCAGGGGGCCCTGCATATCTCCTGAGAACTAAGATCATCATGGTCAAGAGGAACCAAGGTGTGGCCCAGAGCAAAATGTCCCAGATACAGAGAACCTGTCTAGCAAAAAAGGAGTAGAGGATTTGGGGATCCTCTTGATAAGATATAAGGTTGCCCATGACAGAGGGGTCTCAGGAAAATAAGAGGGAGAAAAAGAACCGCAGTGCCTTAGTAAACATGAGGCTGTGGGGGGCCAAGCTGCCATATACTTACCTAGGCATCTTCAGACTTCTGCTGCCTGTGTGCGAAGCTAAGGGGGGAAGCCCCACTTTGGGCATCAGATGTCGGGCTAGCGATGCAAGAGAGAGATAACCCAGGAACCGAGCTCATGGCAGCGAGGCCATTCAAATCTTTATTCATTCGAGCGCCCCAGAGTCCGGTGCTCACCTGTGCACACCTGGTTAAGTCACGTGGCACAAACTGCAATGGCTGGCGTCAGCCTCCTGGTCTGCCCTCGTGCCCTTTCCAGGCCAGACAACGGAAGAGGCAAGTTAGAAACGGAAGTGGCTTGACAATATCATACATGGTTAGGAAAGGGGCAGAGAAAGATAAAAGGGTGCTGGGAAAGATAGGGACTTCCTTAGCTATCGTTGCTAGGGGTTTAACTGGTAGGATTAATAATTAAGAAGGAGACCTTAAGTCATTTGTAAGACAAAACAGAAGATTAATATATAGATAATAAAAGGGTGGGCCATAGTATCAAGGAATGCAGGGTGGAGCAGGGAGCTGGCTTAATGTTTTAAGAAATGCTGGGCTTCTGAAGGCATAAAAATGCAGGGTGCTTTATGAGGCATGGAGTCTGATAAGAAGAAGCAAACATTGGGGGGGTCTCGTGTCCCTCCTCGCTCGACCTTTCAGTAGAGAGAGAGAGAGAGACTGACAGGATGGATGCCTACTCCTCAGGTCAAGCCCTGCCAAGCTCTACCATATCCTCACAATTTCCCTACAGTCTGTCCAGAGGAGTCACATTGACATCGTGGTAGCATCTGCAACTTGGTGTCTGAAAAAGCATTAAGATATAAAGCAGAACAAACTGTTTAATAATCTGGAACCTAAAGGCAAGAATATAGCAGATGAGAATTGGGGTTTCCATTTTCAAAAAAAGTTAATAGGTCTATTTTAGGTATATTCCAAAGGGTTCATGACTTTACTAAATTTTATCTGAGCCTGACAGCTAACATTCACATGGGCCAAAGATATTATCTGGGAAGATAGTAGTTGAAAATAGGACTACAAAGCCTTTCTACTAGTATCCCAGACCTATTGAGTTTAAGTCCATTCACGAGGGGCTATAAAGCAATTTTACTTTGAGTTATATAATTTCCTTTTGCTTATGGATACCTAGTTCCACTTTAGATGGCACATTATCTAATAAAGTTACAGATAGTAGATATAGGGTAGGGCCCATGGCACTGGGTACAGATGCCCATGTCCTAATTCATGGGACCTATAAATATTACTGTTTATAGAAAAACCAGGTTTGCAAATGTGATCAAGAATTGCATATTGTTATGTGGAAAACTAAGAAATGTTATGCATGGACAAACTATTGTATTTACTGTTGAATGCAAAACATTAATATCCCAATAAAGAAATTTAAAAAAAGTAATCTATGAACTAAAAAAGACTTTTCACACATACAAAAATATAAATCAATATATGACCAGTATCCCCTGAATTACAAGGAAAGAAAAGAACTTTATAATGTGAAATTAACTTGGATTTTCCAGATGGGCCCAACAATGTAATCATACCTGTTCTAAGAGTGAGATAGAAAGAGGTAAATGCCACCATAGAAGAACACAATGTGAAAACTAAAACAAGGTGTGAAAACCAAAGAAAGATGTTATACTGCTGACTTCTAAGATAGAAGAAGGTTCATGAATCAAAGAAAGTGAAGAATGGAGTTCAAAAGTCTGAGATATCTGCAAAAGGCATGGAAATGGATTCTCCACTTAGAGACTTTACAGGAAATGACTCATTCTCTCTCTCTCTCTCTCTCTCTCTCTCCATTCTTCCTAGAT
This sequence comes from Erinaceus europaeus, assembly GCF_950295315.1. Lineage (NCBI taxonomy): Eukaryota > Metazoa > Chordata > Mammalia > Eulipotyphla > Erinaceidae > Erinaceus > Erinaceus europaeus. Next base: position 84,172,399 of record NC_080169.1, read on the forward strand.
CACATTCACTGTGAGATAAAGAGACAGAAAAACTTCGCTATTGCACCCTAAAGCTGAGAAAAGTTGATAACAAGTAGCAAGTTTAAAACTGGGATGGACCTTATTGTATCTGAGACACAAAATAATCTGTTAATATGCCAAAACCAACTAAATTTGCCTTAGATTTCATAAAGGGCTGGCAACAAAGATGGCTTTCAATGAGAAAGAACAATATTAATAGTGAATTCAAACCAATCCACACCTAATCTAGAACGATGTCATTGAAACTCATAATGAATGAATTACATATAGCTTGAATGTTTAAAGGAAAAATAAAAATGAGTTGACAGTAGAGATGGCTAAGAAGTTAAACTTGTCAGGATCAGTATTTTACTAGATTATCATAAAAAATAATTGTTAAGTAGGTGTGGATCTTAAAATTAAAGAAATGTGAAATAAATAGTAGAGAAAGTGACTTATTATTATTTTTTATTTATAAAATAAAAATGTCAACAAGACCATAGGACAAAATGGGTACAACTCCACACAATTTCCACCACTCCTCCCTTAAAGCTTTCCTAGTCTTTATCTCTCTGGGAGTATGGGTCCAGGATCATTATGGGGTGCAGAAGGTAGAAGGGCTGGCTACTATAATTGCTTCTCCACTAAAAGTGGGTATTGCAAGGTTGACCCATATATATCGCCTTGGAATATATCTAAAACAGACCTACCAGCTTTTTCCAAAATAGAGATAAAAAATCTCATAAGCTATATTCTTGCCTTTAGGTTCCAGATTATTAAAAAATTTGTTCTGTTTTACATCTTAATGTTTCTTCAGACCCCAAGTTGCAGATGCTACCATGACACCAATCTGACTTCCCTGGGCAGACGACTTCACCATTGTGTCCTGAAATCTCACCTCTCCAGAACACTGCTTCACAAAAAGAGATAGAAACAGTCTGGAGGTATGGATCAACCTACCAGTGCTCATGTTCAACAGAGAAGCATTTACAGAAGCTAAACCTTCCACCTTCTGCACCCCATAATAACCCTGGGTCCATACTCTAAAGGGATAAAAATTAGGAAAGCTTCCAATGGAGGAGATAGGATGCAGAACTCTGGCAGTGGGAATTGTATGGAATTGTACCCCTCTATCCAATGGTCTTGTCAATCATTATTAAATCAATTTAAAAAGTAAAAGCAAACAAACAAATACATAAACTTATAAATGCATTATCTTACTATTCTGGACCTCAAAAACTTATAGTTCAGTAGTGCGGTATACCCCGGAAAGCCTCTTTGCATGTGAAAGGTCGTATTCTAGAGAATGCCTACATTTTTTGAACAATAGTTTCCTTTTTCCTCTTCTGAGGCACAAAGCAAATGTATTCAAGTCTCAGTCTCTCTGTTTTACTATCAAAATTTGTTGTAAATGATTCTGATTATTGTAGTATCTCTCTCAGAAGAAGAGACTTGTGATTTCCTGGATCCAGAAATTAAGGTCTATCTCTCCCAATTTAAGGTCTTTTCAGTTAATCCCATCTGAAAAATATCTTTTTCCATAAAAAAAAAAATCATTCACAGGAAAGTGGGAAGGGCAAGGATGTGTTTAGAGAATAGTATGTAGCAACCAATATCAGAAGTATGACCAAAGAAACAAAGAAAACAAATAATTTGAAAAATGATGAGACAAATTAATCTTATGATCTTCTATTAATCTTTCAAACTTTTTTTACCAGTCATTTTATTCCTTTAACCTATACAGATGTCTTACATAGCAAAGGTTTTCAAATGAAAAGATGATGGGCTGTGAACTGATAAATGAAGGGGAGGATTAGTTTTTGGTATAATTCTGTTCAACAAAGAGTATGTTAGCAAAACTCTTTAAAAAGTTGCCAGGAATTTTCTAAATGCATTCTAATTAGCTATATTTGGAACAATTTGAAAATGATGGACTTTAGACAAGTTCTTACCTGACACAGCTTTCAGTTATTATAAGTATTAATGGCTCTCATTTGTAAAGATATTGTCATTTATCAAGCTACATTATTGGTAAATGTAGAGTGTTTATAACAGCAACACAATAACATATGATATATTTTACCTAAATAGTCCTTTTAATATTGTTTTCAGGTCACTTTGATATGATGCAAAAAGTTTTCTGAACTTTTGGACTTCCGGAGGTGGAGCTATGAGCAGCAGATTGCTTTCTCTCCTCTCCTTTTCTCTCCTCTCCCGGATCAATTAGGAATACCAAAGGAGACCACCCGGGACAGAAACAAGACAGGACTAGAATGACCACAAAAACCCAGTAAATCACCGGTGAGTACAAACACATGTGGCTGGTGACAGAGAGGAGAGAGGGGCCTAAGGAGAGATTAAGTGACTGCTAACAGTTCAGCAGTTTATCAGTTGAGACACCACCTCCAGTCAGCTCCACCAACAAGGTGACAGCTTAAGGGAGGAGAAGACTCCCCAGAGACTCACCAAGTGCAACTCTGAGTCTCCATTGCTACTACCCTCAGAATCTGGAGCAGCGACTGGAAGGGACACCAGGGGACAGAGATCTAACCAGGAAACTCAGAAGACCTATACCTCGGTGGCATAGCTGAGGGGCTGTGAAAGTCTCTTTGCATAACCACTGGATTATCTCTGCCACACCCTGTTTTATCTCTAGGGCAGGAGTCAGTGATTACGCTAAGAAGCCTATTAATAGTTTAAAAGCCCTCAGGCTCCCATAGCCTACAGGGAAGGAAAAAAAAAAAAAGAAAGAGGCTTTTAAACCACTGAACTTCAACTCAGGGATTGAAATAACTGTTAACTTCCACCACTGTGAACCCTCTAATTAATTTACTTAGACACAAGTCAACCCAGGTAATAGTGATCAATAATTTGAAAAGTACTGATAAAGGGAACTCATAACATAATATATAAAATGGTTAAAACAACAAGAAAAAATATTGGAGAATTGAACCAGGACAAGAGTCCAGCTAAAAGTCCTCCAGAGGGTGAAGCACAAAATGAGTTCAATATCCAAAAATTAGCTAAGGAAATAATAACAGGAGTGAGTAAAGAATTTGAAAAAATTGTAATCAGAAATGCAGGAACAACAAATGGGACTATGGAAGAAAATACTAATTATCTCATGCTTATTAGAGAGCTGAAAGCTGAAATCGCTGAGCTAAGAATGCAACTAGCTGAACAAGCTAAAACAGTATCAGAGCAGGGCAACAAAATAGATGAACTCCAGAAAACAGTAGAGGGCAGAGAGAATAGAATCTATGAGGCTGAAGACAGAATTAGCAAGATTGAGGATGAATTAGAGACAACTAAAAAAGAAGTAAGAGATCTCAAAAAGAGATTAAGAGATGCTGAAAACAACAACAGAGTCCTATGGGATGACTTCAAAAGAAACAATATACGCACTATTGGCATACCAGAGGAAGAAAGAGAAGGAGAGGAAGAAAGCATTTTCCAGGTCATAGTAGCTGAAAACTTCTCTAGTCTAGACAACATCAAAAACATAAAAATTCAAGAAGCTCAGAGGGTCCCAAACAGAATTAACCCAGATATAAAGACACCAAGACATATCATACTTAGAATGGAAAGGAATAAGGATAAAGAAAGGATCCTGAAGGCTGCAAGAGAAAAACAAAGAGTCACCTACAAAGGAAAACCCATAAGATTAGCAGCAGACTTCTCCATACAAACACTACAGGCCAGAAGAGAATAGCAAGATATCTATCAAGTGCTCAATGAGAAAGGCTTTCAGCCAAGAATACTATATCCTGCTATACTGTCATTCAGACTAGATGGAGGCATCAAAACCTTCTCAGACAAGCAACAGTTGAAGGAATCAACCATCACCAAACCTGTCCTGAAAGAAGTTCTGAAAGGTATCCTATAAATGACCATACCACCACAAATAGGACATATATCAAAACACTCTAAAACTCTACAAGAATGGCGTTAAAATATCTTCAATCTTTGATATCAATAAATATCAATGGCCTGAATTCACCTATTAAAAGACACAGAGTAGGAAGATGGATCAGAAAACACAACCCAACAATATGCTGTCTACAGGAAACCCACCTAACTCAACAAGACAAACACAGAATTAAAGTGAAAGGATGGAAAATTATCATACAAGCCAATGGCCCACAAAAAAGGGCAGGAGCAGCTATTCTCATATCTGACATGATGGACTTTAAAATAGATAAGATTAAAAAAGATAGGAATGGACACTACTTAATGCTCAGAGGATCAGTCAATCAAGAGGACTGAACAATTATTAACATCTATGCACCCAATGAGAAGCCATCTAAATACATCAAACTTCTACTGAAAGAGCTACAGCAATATATTAACAGTAACACAATCATAGTAGGGGACTTCAGCACCCCACTCTCTCAACTTGACAGATCATCCAAGCAGAAAATCAATAAAGACATAAGGGAGCTAAATGAAGAGATAGATAAACTAGAACTATTGTACATTTTCAGAGTCATTCTTCCCAAGAAACTGGAATACACATTTTACTCAAATCCATATGGGTCATTCTCAAGGATAGACCATATATTAGGCCACAAAGACAGCATCAGCCAATTCAAGAGCATTGAAGTCATCCCAAGCATCTTCTCATACCACAGTGGAATTAAAGTAACACTTAACAACCAACAAAAGATTAGTAACAGTGCCAAAACGTGGAAGCTTAACAGTACACTTCTTAACAACTTCTGGGTCAAAGAGGAAATCAAGGAAGAAATCAAAATGTTTCAAGAGTTCAATGAAAATGAAGACATAAGCTATCAAAATATTTGGGACACAGCTAAAGCAGTCCTAAGAGGGAAGTTCATAGCTATACAAGCACACATTAGGAAACAAGAAAAAGCACAAATAAACAGCCTGATTGCACATCTTAAAGACATAGAAGAAGAACAACAAAGGAACCCTAAAGCAACCAGAAGGACAGAAATCACTAAAGTTAGGGCAGAAATAAATAACATTGAGAATAGGAAAACCATACAAAAGATCAACGAAAGTAAATGTTGGTTCTTTGAAGAGAAGAAGTCAAACTCTCATTATTTGTAGATGACATGATAGTATACATGGAAAAACCTAAGGAATACAGCAAGAAGCTTTTGGAAATCATTAGGCAATACAGTAAGGTGTCAGGCTACAAAATTAACATTAAAAGTCAGTGGCATTCCTCTATGCAAACACTAAGTTAGAAGAAATTGAAATAAGAAATCAATTCCTTTTACTATAGCAACAAAAACAATAAAATATCTAGTAGTAAACCTAACCAAAGAAGTTAAAGACTTGTATACTGAAAATTATGACTCACTACTCAAAGAAATTGAAAAAGACACAAAGAAGTGGAAAGATATTCCATGTTCATGGGTTGGAAGAATTAACATCATCAAAATGAATATATTACCCAGAGCCATCTACAAATTTAATGCTATCCCCATCAAGATCCCAAGCACATTTTTTAGGAGAATAGAACAAATGCTACAAATGTTTATCTGGAACCAGAAAAGACCTAGAATTGCCAAAACAATCTTGAGAAAAAAGAACAGAACTGGAAGCATCACACCCCCTGATCTCAAACTGTATTACAGGGCCATTGTCATCAAAACTGCCTGGTACTGGAACATGAATAGACACAATGACCAGTGGAATAGAACTGAGAGCCCAGAAATGAAGCCCCACAACTATGGACATCTAATCTTTGACAAAGGGGCCCAAACTATTACATGGGGAAAGCAGAGTCTCTTCAAAAAATGGTGTTGGAAACAATGGGTTGAAACATGCAGAAGAATGAAACTGAATCACTGTATTTCACCGAATACAAAAGTAAATTCCAAGTGGATCAAGGACTTGGGTGTTAGACCACAAACTATCAAATACTTAGAGGAAATTATTGGCATAACTCTTTTCTGCATAAATTTTAAAGACATTTTCAATGAAACGAATCCAATTACAAAGAAGACTAAGGCAAGTATAAACCTATGGGACTACATCAAATTAAAAAGCTTCTTCACAGCAAAAGAAACCACTACCCAAACCAAGAGACCCCTCACAGAATGGGAGAAGATCTTTACATATCATACATCAGATAAGAGTTTAATAACCAACATATATAAAGAGCTTGCCAGACTCAACAACAAGACAACAAATAACCCCATCCAAAAATGGGGGGAGGACTTGGACAGAATATTCACCACAAAAGAGATCCAAAAGGCCGAGAAACACATGAAAAAATGCTCCAAGTCTCTGATTTTCAGAGAAATGCAAATCAAGACAACAATGAGATATCACTTCACGCCTGTGAGAACGTCATACATCAGAAAAGGTAACAGCAACAAATGCTGGAGAGGGTGTGGGGTCAAAGGAACCCTCCTGCACTGCTGGTGGGAATGTCAATTGGTCCAACCTCTGTGGAGAACAGTCTGGAGAACTCTCAGAAGGCTAGAAATGGACCTACCCTATGATCCTGCAATTCCTCTCCTGGGGATATATCCTAAGGAATTCAACACATCCATCCAAAAAGATCTGTGTACACATATGTTCTTGGCAGCACAATTTGTAATAGCCAAAACCTTCGAAGCAACCCAGGTGTCCAACAACAGATGAGTGGCTGAGCAAGTTGTGGTATATATACACAATGGAATACTACTCAGCTGTAAAAAATGGTGACTTCACCGTTTTCAGCCGATCTTGGATGGACCTTGAAAAAATCATGTTGAGTGAAATAAGTCAGAAACAGAAGGATAAATATGGGAGGATCTCACTCTCAGGCCGAAGTTGAAAAACAAGATTAGAAAAGAAAACACAAGTCGAACCTGAAATGGAATTGGAGTATTACACCAAAATAAAAGACTCTGGGGTGGGTGGGTGGGTGGGGAGAATACAGGTCCATGAAGGATGATAAATGACATAGTGGGGGTTGTATTGTTAAATGGGAAACTGGGGAATGTTATGCATGTACAAACTAGTGTATTTACTGTTGAATGTAAAACATTAATTCCCCAATAAGAAATAATATAAATTAAAAAAAAAAGTTTTCTGAAAACAAAATCAACATGGAGGACAAAGGAGATAGCATCTAAAATAAAGCATGTGTTCCTTGTGTCTGAGAAAAAGTTCTTTTTTTTTCTTTATTCCTTTTTTTTTTGTATATTGCAGAAGAAAAAACTTTTGTTCTATAGTTAATTACCTCATTATGCTGTAGGTACATAATTCTCAAGAAACCAACCCATTTGAAGGAAAATCACAAAATATCACAATTTTATAACTAATCCATGCAAAAATATTAAAGATGCTGACTGCTAAAATAAAAGGTATGTTAATATGAAGGAATTTAAGCTTGGGCAACTGATATCTTTGCAATGGTTTAATTTCTGCCCACAGTAAAAGTCCGCCTTTGTTTGTAAATAAGAAGGGAAAGTATTTCACTATGGCATGTCTATCTGTCACCTGAACAATCAGTGAAGTCCTGCAGTTAATCACAGCATTTTCTAAGGGGTTTTATTTTTTATTTGTTATTTAAGAAAGGATTAATTAACAAAACCATAGGGTTGGAGGGATACAATTCCACACAATTCCCACCACCCAATCTCCATATCACACCCCCTCCCCTGATAGCTTTCCCATTCTCTATCACTCTGGGAGCATGGACCCAGGGTCATTGAGGGTTGCGAAGGTAGAAGGTCTGGCTTCTGTAATTGATTCCCCGCTGAATGTGAACTTTGACTGGTTGGTCCATACTCCCAGTATGCTTCTCTCTTTCCCTAGTAGGGTGGATCTCTGGAGAAGTGGAGCTCCAAGACACATTGGTGGGGTCTTCAGTCTAGGGAAGCCTGGTCGGCATCCTGATGACATCTGGAACCTGGTGACTGAAAAGAGAGTTAACATACGAAGCCAAACAAATTGTTGAGCAATCATGGACCCAAAGCTTGGAATAGTGGAGAGGAAGTGTTAGGGGGGTACTCACTGCAAACTCTAGTGTACTTCTGCTTTCAGACATACATTTTGCAGTAGTTTATGGATACGTGTGAACATATGCTCTCTCTCACAGAAACTGGTGTATATCTAGGTTTGGGGATTTTGTTAGAAAGTGAACCACCTGAGATGAAATTAGAGTGTACTATGAAAGGAAAGATCTCACCGGAGTAATGAAGCTGAAGGGTTGTCATTCCACACGTGAAGTCTCTGGACACAGTCTGAAGTGAAGCATGTTGAGGTGGCAATCATTGCGTTGATTAGGTTGTGATCGGCAGATGCAATATTATTTGATATGGATTGGGAGAGGCATTCGGGAAAGTGGGCCCTCTCCAATGGTTCCAGGACTGGGGGAAGTAGAGGCTCAATAGTGGAGATGTGAGGTTCCTGCTGTCTTAGGGTTCAAAAAGACAATGGATAGTTAATGTTATCATCACATTATTTGGTAATTGGGTTAACTTTGAAAAGTCCTTTTGTTAGGGTTTGCTGTACAGTACCCAGTATCTTCTATATAGCTGTGCTATTGGTTGCTTCTGATCTACTTTGTCTAGGCTTTTGAGAGAGTCTGCATATCAATTACACAGCCTATATATTAAAAAGATTTAGTTTGTGTTTTGAAAAATGTCGAGACATACAATTAATTTTCCCCCTCTCGTATTAATTAACTAGTTACTTATATGACTACACTTTACTAAGAGTGTACATAAACACCATTCCCACCACCAAAAGACTGTGACCCATCCCTCCCACCCACTCCCACCCCCCACTGGCCCAGGAAGCTGCATGTGTACCCCTCACCACAGGGTTTTTACTTTGGTGCCCTACTTTCAATTTGGTCAGGTCCTGTTTTTATTTTCTATTTATGATCTTCTTAGTCAACTTCTGTTGATGAGTGGGATCATCCCATACTCATCTTTATCTTTCTGACTTCGCTCACTTAACATAATTCCTTCTAGCTCTGTCCAAGATGGGTCAGAGAAGGTGGGTTCATTGTTCTTGATAGCTGCATAGTATTCCATTGTGTATATATACCACAGCTTTCTCAGCCACTCATCTGGTGTTGGGCACCTGGGTTGCTTCCAGGTTTTAGCTATTATGAATTGTGCTGCTATGAAAATAGAAGTACACACCTCTTTTTGCTTGGGTGTTATGGAGTCCTTGGGGAATAACCCCAGGAGAGGAATTACTGGATCATATGGAAGGTCCATGTCTAGCCTTCTGAGAGTTTTCCAGACTGCTCTCCACAGAGGCTGTACCAATTTACATTCCCACCAGCAATGTAAAAGGGTTCCACTGTCCCCACAACCTCTCCAGCATTTGTTGCTGCTGTCCTTTTTGATGTATGCCATTCTTACAGGAGTGAGGTGGTATCTTAGTGTTGTCTTAATTTGCATTTCTCTGACAATCAGTGACCTAGAGCAGTTTTTCATATGTTTGTTAGCCTTTTGGATCTCCTCTGGGATGAATGTTTTGTTCATATCCTCTGCTCATTTTTGGGTGGATCATTTGCTTTTTTGGTGCTAAGTTTGCTGAGCTCTTTATTAGTTTCTTGTCTTATGTATGGCATGTGAAGATCTTCTCCCATTCTGTGAGGGGTCTTTTTGTTTGTTTAATAGTTTCTTTGGATGTGCAGAAGCTTTTCAATTTGATGTAGTCCCATTGGTTTATTTCTGCTTTAGTCTTCCTTGCAATTGGTTTTGATTCATCAAAGATGTCCTTGAGGTGTAGGTGGGAAACTGTTTGACCAGTGTTTTCCTCTAAGTATTTGATTGTTTCTGGTCTGACATCTAGGTATTTGATCCATTTGGAGGTGATTTTTGTTTCTTGTGAGATAAAGTGGTTCAGTTTCATTCTTCTGCATGTTACAACCCAGTTTTCTGAGCACCATTTATTGAAGAGAGCCTCCATTTTCCATTTAATAATTTGGGCCCCCTTATCAAAGGTGTCCATAGGTGTGGGGATTTATTTCTGGGCTTTCAATTCTGTTCCACTGGTCTGTGTGCCTATTGTTGTTCCAGTACCATGCTGTTTTGATGATGATGGCTTTATAATACAGTTTAAGGTCTGGAAGTGTGATGCCTCCATTTCTGTTTCTTTTCCTTAAGATGGTTTTGGCAATTCTAGGTGTTTTCAGGTTCCACATAAATGACTGTAGTTTTTGTTCTATTCTCTTAAAGAAGCTTGGTGGAACTTTGATGGGTATTGCATTAAATTTGCATATGGCTCTGGGGTGAATATTCATTTTGATGATATTTATTCTTCCAATCCATGAGCATGGGATATCTTTCCATTTCTTGGTATCAGTTTCTATCTCCTCATAGTTTTCAGTATATAAGTCTTTTACATCTTTGGTCAACTTATTCCTAGGTATTTGATTGCTTTTGCTGAAACAGTAAAGGGGAGTGATTTCTGGATGTCTACTTCTTCAGATTTAGTGTTTGCATAAAGAAATGCCACTGATTTTTGTACATTGATTTTGTTGCCTGATACCTTGCTATATTGCCTAATAACTTCCAGTAGTTTTCTGCTGGATTCTTTAGGTTTTTCTATATATACTATCATATCATCTGCAAATAGTGAGAGCTTGACTTCTTCCCTTCCAATCTGTATTCCTTTGATTTCTTTCTCTTGCCTGATTGCTATGGCAAGAGCTTCCAATTCTCTGTTGAAGAGTAACGGTGACAGTGGACATCCGTGTCTAGTCCCCGATCTGAGGGGGAATGCTTTCAGCTTCTGTCCATTGAGTATGATGTTGGCTGTAGGTTTGCTATATATACATTCCACTATCTTGAGGAATTTCCTATTTTTTGTAGAGCTTTGAGCATGAATGGGTGTTGGATTTTGTCAAAGACTTTCTCTGCATGTATTGAGATAATCATGTGGTTTTTGGCTTTGCTTTTATTGATGTGGTGAATGACATTAATTGACTTACGGATGTTGAACCGTCCTTGCATTCCTGGGATGAATCCCACTTGGTCGTGATGAACAATCTTTTTGATATGTTGCTGTATCTGGTTGGCCAAGATCTTGTTTAATATTTTGGCATCTATGTTCATCAGAGATATTGGTCTGTAGTTTTCCTTTTTTCTTCTGTCCCTATCAGCTTTTGGTATCAGGTTGATGTTGGCTTCATAGAAGGTGGAAGGGAGTATTCCTGTTTCTTCAATCTTAGGGAAAGCTTAAGAAGTATGGGTACTAACTGTTTCCTGAAATTTTTGTAGAATTCATTTGTGAAGCCATCTGGTCCAGGACTCTGTTGTTGGGGAGGTTCTTAAAAACTGTTTCAATTTCTTTGTCTGTGATTGTTGCATTTAGATTTTGTAGTTCTTCTTAGTTCAGTTTTGGAAGGTCATATGCTTCTAGGAATTGTTCCATTTCTTCCAGATTCTCCTTTGGTGGCGTATAGTTCTTTATAGAAGTTTCACAGGATTCTCTGGATTTCTGTGGTGTCAGTTGTGATACCTCCTCCATCGTTTACAATTCTATTAATTTGAGTCTTCTCTCTTTTTTGTTTGGTGAGTCTGGCTAGGGGTTTGTCAATTTTGTTTTATCTTTCAAAGAACCAACATTTGGCTTCATTGATCTTTCGTATGGTTCTTTCATTTTTGATGTTGTTTATTTCTGCTCTAATTTTAGTGATTTCTGTCCTTCTGGTTGCGTTAGGGTTCCTTTGTTCCTTTTCCTCTAAGTTCTTTAGGTATGCAGTAAGGTCGTTCATTTGAGCTTCTTCTTGGTGTTTAATATGTGATTGTATGGCTATAAGTTTTCCTCTCATTACTGCTTTAGCTGTGTCCCAAATATTTTGATAGGTTGTGTCTTCATTTTCATTTGTCCAGGAACATTTGAAATTCCTGCTTGAGTGAATCTCCGATTCAGTGGTTCTTAAGGAGTATGTTGTTTAGTTTTCAAATTCTATGACTTTTAATAATTTTCTGTTTGTTGTTAAATGTTAGTTTTACTCCACTGTGATCTGAGAAGATACTTGGGATGATTTCAATGCTCTTGAATTTATTGATGCTGTCTTTGTGGCCTAACATGTGGTCTATCCTTGAGTATGTGTTTTGTGAATTTGAAAAGAAGGTGTATTCCAGTTTTTGGTGGTGAAGGACTCGGAAAATGTCCAAGAGGTCTAGTCTGTCAATCTCTTCATTCAATTCTCTTGTATCTTTGTTGGTTCTCTGCTTTGTTGATCTGTCTAAGTGTGAGTGTGGGGTATTGAAGTCTCCCACTATTACTGTATTACTATTGATGTATTTTTGAAATTCTTTCAGTAAGTGCTTGACATATTTAGATGGTCCCTGATTGGGTGCATAGATGTTGGCTGATTAATCCTCTAATCATTATGTAATGTCCTTGCCTATCTTTTATTACTTTATTTAATTTAAAATCTATCATGTCTGAGATGAGAATGGCTGTTTCTGCCCTTTTTTGTGGTCCGTTAGCCTGTTTGATAGTTTTCCATCCTTTCACTTTAAGTCTGTGTTCATCTTGTTGTGACAGATGGGATTCTTGCAAGCATCATATGATTGGAGTATGTTTTCTGATCCATCCCCCAACTCTGTGCCTTTTGATGGGTGAGTTTAAGCCATTTATGTTTATTGATATTATGGATTTAATGTATTGTAATGCCCTTGTTAAAAAAATTTTTTTTTTGTTTGCTCTGTTATATTGCCAGTATTATAGTGATGTTCTTGTTTATAGGAGGTCTTTTAGAACCTCTTTCAGGGCCGGTTTGGTGATGGTTGCCTCCTTTAACTGTTGTTTGTCTAAGAAGGTTTTGATCCCTCCATCCAGTTTGAATGAAAGTCTAGCAGGATATATTATCTTTGGTTGAAACCCTTTTTCATTCAGGGCTCAATAGATATCTTGCCATTCTCTTCTGGCTTTTAGAGTCTGAGTGGAGAAGTCTGCTGATAATCTTATGGGTTTTCCCTTGTATGTGACTTTTTTGTTTCTCTCTTGCAGCCTTTAGTATCCTTTCTTTATCCTTACTTCGTCTCATTGTGACTATGATGTGTCTTGGTGTCTTCAGGTGGGTTGATTCTGTTTGGTACTCTCTGGGCCTCTTGAATCTTGATGTCCTTTCTGTTATTCAGGTCTGGTAAGTTTTCTTCTATTATTTCCTCTAGAATGTTTGCTTCTACTTCATCTCTTTCTTCCTTGGCAGGCCAATTATGCGAATGTTACTTCTTTTGAGATCATCCCATATGTCTCTGTTGTTTTCAGTGTCTCTCAATCTCTTTTTAAGCTCTTTCACCTCTTTCTTAGTTTTCTCCAACTCATCCTCTGTCTGACTAATTCTGTTTTCTGCTTCTGTTAGTCTGCTTTCCCTTGACTCAGCTTCTTTCTTCATTACAGCTCTTTCAGCTTTCAGTTCTCTAATTGCCTCAAGATAATAAGTATTTTCCTTGGGGGTCTCAACTGTTGTTTCCCTAATACTGCCATTCCTTTCCTCCAATGTTGTTTTCATTTCTGTGATTAATAAATTTATTATTGCTCGCATACTTTTCTTATCTATGGTTACTTCTGACTGATTTGTGGTTTCTTCTGGGCTCTTGTCTTCATTCATTGGAGTAGCAGTTTTATTTGTTTTTGATCTACCCATTTTTTTTTTATGTGTTTCTTTTTTTATGCTCTGTTGTTCCTCAGTTGTTATGTCTTGAGCACAAGCAACACTGTACTAAATACCTTTATGACAATTGCACTCACCAACCTCAGGAATTAAAGTAGCAACTGAAGCAAATATTGAAGCAGTTTAATCACTACCTGTTAGCCAAACAATTTCTCCAGTCTGTGAAAAAATAGTAACCAAATCCCAGTGAAGATGAAAGAGAAAAGAAAGAAGGGTTAGCAAGAATAGACAGTTATGCAAATCTACTATCCACTGTATATTTTTAGGGGTAACAAGAGGGGAAAGGGAACTAGAGCAGAGATATACACATAGAGAGTCCATTCTGAGTCAGATTTCTTCCCCAAAATAATTCACAGATTCAAAAAGGCAAAGAAGAAGGAAGGAAGAAGTGTATGACAAGATAAAAAAAAAAGAGAAAAGAGAGAGAAAAGAGAAAAGATAAGAAAAGAGCTGTAATTAAAGAGCAGTGAAAGGAAAGGTTTTTTTTGATTACTTTATTTTTAATTTAATTTAATTTAATTTTTTTAATTAGCTAGGAGGAGGAGGGAGGGGAGAGTCTGTAGAGGAGGTAGGAGTAACGAGACAAGTTCATCCCACAATAGATAAGATGCCCACTACCCTAGCAATGAAAGATACCTTAAGAGTTAATTTTGATCAACCTAAAGGGGGGGAAGATACATGCCTTTATATAATATTAATAATAAAATAGAGCCGGGTAAAAAAAAAAAAAAACCTATCCCAGATTACCTCAAACCTCGTGATCAGAGTCAGCTGATTGTTAAGAAAGAGAAAAAAAAACCCTCAGGATTAGACAAGGATAGCTGAAATAGACAGTTATGCAAATCTACTATCCACTGTATGTTCTAGGGGTAGCTAAAGAAGGAAGGGAAGTTGAGCAGAGATACTCGCCATGAGAGTCCAACTCTGAGTCAGAATTCTTCCCCAAAATAATTCCCAAATGTGTATCAGTGAATTCATAAAAAGCACACTGTTTGGTGGTGTAGGGGATGGGGCCTGTGGCTTTGGAAGCTGTTGGATTAAGGAAGAAGGGATGACAAGAATGAGAAGAAGAAAAAAAAAGAGAGAGAGAAAAAAGAAATAGATAAGAAAAAGAACAGTCATAAAATAGTGGTGAAAGGAAAGTTTTTTTTAATTTATTTATTTTTAATTATTTAATTAGCTATGTGGGTTGAGGTGGGGGGGTTGGCTACTTAGAAAGAAAAAAGGCCAGAGGTTGCAGAAGGTTATAACTTAGAATGAATGATACTCCCTGGTGGGACAGGAATCTTGGTAAAGAAAGAGGCTCAGCAGGGATCCTGCTAGGAGCTGGTCCCCAGGGACTGGTTATGGGGGGGTAGAGGGAGGAGGTGTGGTTAATAATTTAAAAGGAAGAAAAAAAAAATTCCCCTTTTTTTCTACTCTTTTTTAACCCAAATTAAGTTATAGTCACCTCCTTGGTGTCACCGCTAGGACCCCTTATTGACTGGCCTACTAAAGGCAGAAAACCCTACTGTTTCAAGAAGATGTGGTCAGAGCTCAAGCCACTAGCAGCTTCTCAGTCTGCCATCTTCTGAGAACTCCTCTCTAAGGGGTTTTAAAGTTAGGGCTATACCCAGATTTTCTGCAGTCAGACAGAAAACATTTGTTCACCAAAATCAACTTTTTCTCTTAGCATTGTCTTTTGATTCTAGTGTGGGCTAGTTCAACATCCACATATAACATCCTGCTATGCTATATTTCTTTTTATACTTGCCTCTCAGATGGTTGTACAACTACTGACGGTACATATAAGAAATGTAAGAAAGGATTAAAAACCAAATATCTCATCACAAAATATTCTAGAAATATAATCTCATTTATTTGCTCTAATGATTTCTTATAAATGGCTGGAGAAAAAAACTTCCTAGATGCTAACTTGATAACAAAACCTTCCTCAGTCATTTTTCCTTTTTTCTCTCTAGTGATTTTGTTGGGGAGGACGGGGTTATGAGTTAAAGGATAATTGTTGACAGAGGGTAACTTTTCCATCTTCCAGTAAAGATGTCTGCAAAACACTCACACAATTTAAGTCCTTTTCTACCATTGTAATGAGGATCTTTACTGTGGATGTCCAGAACAAAGGACTCTGGCAATGATGTCCTTTGTTCTGGACATCCACAGTCCAACTTTCACCTTGAATTTTTTCACTTCTTCCCTTGCTTCTTTACTTTCACCTGTAAGTGCACCTATGCTCACAACATAATTTAAACTTGGAAGAAGCCCAGATACCAAATGACAGATGAATGGCTAAGAAGTTGTGAATATGTAATAAATATATATATACATATATATATTCAGCTCTTAGAAATATATATAGGTAAATATATATAAATATGTATTTATTCTTATAAATATATATATATATATTCAGCTCTTAGAAATGATGTCATTATTTTCTGTGTTTCATCATGGAAGGCTTGTAACAGAATCATGTTAAGTGAATTAAGCCTAAAAGAAAAGGGAGAATACCAAATGATCTCACTCATCTGTGAAACTTTAGCTTTTTCTAAGAACTTATCATTGGGAGTCAGACGGTAGCGCAGTGGGTTAAGCACATGTGGTGCAAAATGCAAGGACTGGAAGAAGGATCCCGGTTTGAGCCCCTGGCTCCCCACCTGCAGGGGAGTGGCTTCACAGGTGGTGAATCAGGTCTGCAGGTGTCTTTCTCTCCTCCTCTCTGTCTTCCCCTCCTCTCTCCATTTCTCTCTGTCTTATCTAACAACAACGACATCAATAACAACAATAAAAAGACAACAAGAGCAACAAAAGGGAAAATAAATAAAAGTTAAAAAAATTAAAAAAAAGAACTTATCATTGTCTCTTCTGACAAGTGAAATTCAAAGCCACTCTAAGAATCTCACATTTTTCAGTAGAACATCTAAGGCAAAGCTAGTTACTTAAGAGCCATGTGACTTGCTGAAAGAGTATTAAAAAGCAGTTTTGTTATAATGTTCATGGCCAAGAATGCAATACTGACCAAGTTTGAGCAAAATATTTCTTTCTAGAACATATAAATTTTAAGTGAGGACATGCATAGTCAGTTCTTCCTGGGGCTCCAATTTCAAGACTTTCTCCTCTAAAGCATGATAATAAAGGATGGTACACTTAGAAAGTTAAGTATTCCCTGAAAAGCAGCTATTTTGCAGTTAGGAATGGTTAAATTTCCATTTACATTTATCGTGCTCAGTGTCATGGGAATGCTATGAGATAATACTTTTGTTAGGGTATTTCTAGGAGAACCAAATATTTATTTTACAAAGAAAAGTAATATTTTGTGAATTTTAACCACACCTCTTCTATATTTTACAAAGTGGAAAATACTCTCCTATTTGGAATATTTGGAAAATACAAGCAAATCCCCAATTTGAATATACATGGAACTTTTGATTAGGAGAATAACTTCCAGTTTAAAAGACAAAAACAAAGAAGCAAATATTTCAAACATATACATACAGATGCACAGTGTGTGTTATTTATATTTTCCTGGTTGGAACATGTGATGTTTAATGGAAAATGATCAATTCCTTTGAGACACATCTGAAGAGTCATAAAACTACATGGGAATCTGATTTAACTGGTTACTGAAAATATATGGAAGCCTTAACTTTTTGTCTAAGACATTTGTTGTTATTACAACCCTAAAAAGGAAGCACCCTCTGCTGGATTATGTAAGATATAACTGTGACCCAAAAAAAGTGATAAAGAGTAAGACTGAATTTAAATAGAATGAAAGAGATAAATTATTAGTCTGCATATACATAATTATGATATTTAGCACATGACCTTCATTCAAAGCAAACTTTTAGAAACTGCATTTTCAAAGCAAACTTTTAGAAATTGCATTTCTGCATTTTAGCATGAACATTTAATGTTGTTGAAGAACATGGATACAAAAGCATAAAAGTTTTAAGGAAGTTGGTCTTTGTAAATTAAAACAACAAATGATAGCAAAGTAAGTAAGCATCGCTTTAAGTTAACTATCTCAAACTTGAATACGGAAATAAGCAGGCATTTTTGGCTTTGCACCTCTAATTTTTTTGTTGAAATGTGCTGTCTGTTCTAGTCAGATTATCAGTATTTATGAATCCACAAAGTCTCTACTTTCTACTTATTGAAAATTTGCTGCTGGAATATTTTTAAATTCTACTTTAGCTAGAATATTAAGATTTGTGAGAAAATCTGTATGGCAATATTTTCAATAATAATAAGTGAGTTTTCAATTAAAAATACTACATAAATATAAAATAAGTAAATGTTTTATAATAGAGATTACAGTTCCTGATGCATTTATGAAAAGAGAATGCATAATAATATTTAATGAAGTCATTCTTAAAAAGACGTAGAATGGGAAACAAAATTAAAATTAGAATAAAATTTTCTCTCATTATTTCTCTGGGATTCTATTGTAGAAGATTAAAGTTATTGGACATAATGGCTATGCATTTGTTTATGTATTTCTAGGTTCTAATTATATAGCTTGAACATAGTAAGTGCTAAATGAGCATTAAATCATTTCCCTCAAAATTTAGAATCTGAATTTCCCTACCTGAAATCCAGAATAATTCTCTCCTAAATTATAAATGTTATCAACATGACGAGATTCTTGTGAAACCTAGCTCCATTACTACCCCCTTTTTTTCCTCCCCTGTGTGACCCCAGCTCCATCTGCACTTGTGCATATTTTCTATTAATTCTTATGCCATTGTTGGCTTCACTTAAATCTATTAATGAAGCATCAGCAGCTAATTAGTACCAATCACAATAAAATATGTTAATGAAATTATATGGTTCATGACAGTGAAGTAGGAGTCATCAGTCATATGTAATTAGGGACAAATTTAGTCCAGTTTTTAAATTACAGTATATTTTATAAGGTAAGGCAAAAGTCATAAGTATAATACACAGAGGATACTCTCAAATAGTAATCTAAATACTACCCAAATTAAGCCTTTTTTCAGGAGTTCTCCTCACAACATTGTGAAATTCACATACTTGCATGGCTTAGGAGGGAATATGACATAGTAGTGGTTTGTGTAACAGAATTTTCAGACATGGAAATAGATAATATTGAGCTGCAGTTCTACCTCTTTTTGTCAGTCCTTTTCCTCCATGACACTTCACTTTATATGTAAAGTTGTATTAATACTATATACAGTTTAGATATAGTGCAAGAATTTGAATTTATATACAGAGTGCTTGCTTAGAATTTATTGATAATTAAGAAAGCTCCTGATATTATTATTATTATTATTATTATTATTATTATTATTATTTACTCTTAGTTACCCAACATCATCTCTCCCATTGCATGGAAGTTACTTTACACGCTATCCATTCTATTTTAGTGCTTTGAACCAGTAAGTGCATATATATATATAAAATTTTCTTCTGGCAGAGAGTAGATAGCATAATAGTTATGCAAACAGGCTCTTATGCCTGAGGTTCCACCAGTTTCAATCCTACGCACCACCATAAGCCAGAGCTGAACAGTGCTCTGGTTAAAAAATAAATAAATAAAAAATAGGGGAGTTGGGTGGTAGCACAGTGGGTTAAGCGCACGTGGTGCCAAGTGCATGGACCAGAGTAAGGATCCAGGTTCGAGCCCCCAGCTCCCCACCTGCAGGGGAGTCACTTCACAGGCAGTGAAGCAGGTCTGCAGGTGTCTATCTTTCTCTCCCCCTCTCTGTCTTCTCCTTCTCTTTCCATTTCTCTCTGTCCTATCTAACAATGACGACATCAATAACAATAATAACTACAACAATTAAAACAACAAGGGCAACAAAAGGGAAAATAAATTAAATAAAAAAAGGTTTAAAAATAAATAAAATTTTTCTTCTATTCAAGGTTCTAGAAAACTCACATTTCCTTCAATAGTATTTTTTCAAAGACTTTATTTTATTTTATTAACATCATATGTACCAGACATCACTCTGGTACATATGCTGCCTAGGATTGAACTCGGGACCTCATGCTTGAGAGTCTAGTGCTTTATCGATTATGCCACCTTCCGGATCACATTTTTCAATATTCCATTTGAGAAGGTACTTTGTAAAATTTTATTTGATTCTCTTAAGTGGTATATATCATTAGATATGTCATGCCAGTCCTTTATTGCCTCTAGAATTTCTGTTGAATAATCGATTGATAGTCTTAAGGAATTTCCCTTGTCAGGGACTCTGCTTTTTTTAAAGCAGCCTTCAGAACTTTCTCTTTGTCTTTGCTGTATGGCGTTTCACCTGTAATGTGCCACAGTGAACTTGCGTTTACATGCTTCTTTCTGTAGCAATTTGAGGCTCCTAGAATTCAGAGTATATCTCTTTTCTAATCTGGGGAAATTCTGGGCTAAAATTTCTTTAAATATAAATTTTTCTTTCTTCTGCTTCTCTCGGACTTCAATGCAAATGTTGCTCTTCTTTTTTTTAAAATTATTTATTTATTTCCCTTTTGTTGCCCTTGGTTTTTTTATTGTTGTTGTAATTATTATTGTTGTTGTTTATTGATGTCGTCGTTGTTAGATAAGACAGACAGAAATGGAGAGAGGAAGGGAAGACAGAGAGAAGGAGAGAAAGACACCTGCAGACCTGCTTTACCGCCAGTGAAGCGACTCCCTTGCAGGTGGGGAGCCTGGGGCTTTAAAGATCCTTCCCTGGGTCCTTGCGCTTGGTGCCACGTGAGCTTAACCCCCTGTGCTACCGCCGGACTCCTGAAATGTTGCTCTTAACTTTATCTTGTCTCACAACTCCCTTACATTATCTTCATTTGTTTTAATGCTTTGCTATTCTTTTTCTTTGTTTTCTCATCAATAATGTTTCACAGTTCTAAGCTAACTTCTTTTATTTCAGATAAAAAATTTCAGAAAGTAAAACAGAGAGACATACCACAACAAAAAAACCTCTACTGTGATAAAATTATGTATTGTTGTTGTATTGAGAATTGAGTACTATATATTGAGTATGTATTATTAATACCATGAGCTGTAGATAATGCAAAGAGAAAGGTCTCAAAGGGAAACAAACAGCAATATAAAGAAAATAATGAGGGGGTCAGGTGGTGGAGCACCTGGTTGAGTGCACATGCTACAGTTTGCAAGGACAGGTTCCAGTCCCGGGTCCCCACCTTCAGAGGGAAAGCTTCAAGAGTCGTGAAGCAGGGCTGCAGGTGTCTCTCTATCTCTCTCTCCTTCTGTCACACACTTCCCTCTCCATTTCTGGCTGTCTCTATCTATAAATAAAGGTTTTAAAAAATGAATGAGGTGAGTATTTAAAAGGACTATAATATGTGATAAAATCCATTGGAGTATGCCTGAGGAGACAGCATAATGGTTATGCAAAAGTCATTCATTCCAGGACCTGGGTGGTGCTCACCTGGTTGAGCACACCCATCATCATGCACAAGGACATGGATTTGAGTCCTTGCTCCCCACATGTAGCAGGGATGCTTCTACAGATGCTGGCTTATCTTTCTTTCTACCTCTCTATCTTCTCCCTCTTCTTTCAACTTGTCTCTCTCCTATCAAATAAAATGGAAAGAACGGGATGGGGGGAGGCAAAATCTTGCAGCTGGGAACAGTGGATTCTAGTGCAGTTACCAAGCCTCCACAGTAACCTGGGTGTCAAGAAAAAAACAATCATGTCTAGGACTCTTAAGTTTCCAGGTTCAATCCCTGGTACCACCACAAACCAGAGCTAGTCAGTGACCTGGTTTCTCTGAATGTCTCTCATTAAAATAAAAGAATTAAATATATGTTTTAAAAGCCATTTTAGTGTAAATAAAGAATAACTTAAGATAGCAATAGTGTAAAGAAAAGTGTTTTATTAACAAGATCTTGTTGAACTGTGAAGTTATAGGTGAAGGTTTCATAACTGAAACTTGATTTAGACACTATAAATGAACTAATAAATACTACAGAAACTATTAATAATGCTAGCATAGCCAGTTTGAAACACTGTATATACACTGAATCCTTTATTCTGTACTACAGCCTTATGGGGCATATTTTAACATTACAATTTTAGAGAGGCAAAATAATAAATCCCTCTAAAAAGGATAGAAGTTGCTAAGAAATTATATCAAATATTCTCACCACATTAAAATAATTATGTGATGGTTGTATTGGCACTGTGTGTAATGTAAAGATATTACATTATTTGTGTGTCAAATCACAGTAGTACACACTATAATGTCACAAACATTTATATTAACTATTGTTGTGATGCAGCATACCAGCAACCATAGGAAGTCCAGCACAACGCTCAGCTGATGTCAGCCTTGCCAACAGAGCATGCAGAGATCCGTGCAGGTGCATGGTGAACTGTGGGTGGATCTGGTCTGTGTGGGTGTACAAAGCATTGTGGGTGAACTAAATAGACTCAAAAAGCACAGCCAGACAGAAGTCTGATCTCTGGTTTCTGTTTCTTCTCCTGGTCAGATGAATTTTGACTGAGGTTGTTTGAGGTGTCTGCCATGACTACTTCTCCTGGGACCTGAACACTTGTGACTCAGCTAGCCAGTAGACTCTAAGACTCTCCTACAGCTATGAACAACCCCTCTGCTGGTAATTCTTTATCTCGTGGAACTGAACTTTTGATAACTATTCACGGACTTCATGGACCTAGCATATTCTTAACCCCTGATGATAATTGCTTATTTTGCAGTACCTAGATATTTGCCTTTTACCCTTGTATCACCCTAATAAAACAATGATCCCTTGAAACCTACTCCAAGACATCTCTCAGTTGAATCTGTTACACACTGAAGCCAAAGCCCCTTTAATTTTTAGTTACAACAAACTTTATCTAATGAAAATAAGCAAAAGTAAAATTATGGGAATCAGTTCTAGAGACACTCAAGGAGTAGTGAAAGATGCAGGAATTTAACCAACACAGTCTCCCTCCAGAGACTAAACTCTTATAATATGTCACATGTTCTCTTGTATAAGTTTACTCTGAGTCTATGGGATATGCATGGGATAAGAGGAAATTGGTGTGAGAAATTACCTTTTGAGTGTGATGAGCAAATATACCTTTGCTGTTGAAATCAATGAAGTTTTATATTTAGATGACCTATGGTAGAGAGAGAGGTCTCAGGCCTGGAAGACTGATGCTATAGAATCTGATTATTTTCTCTTGCCATTGAGGGAAAAATAAAACCACACCACTTACAATTTTTTTTATTCATTTCTAAGCTGTCACATAAAGATACAGGAAGGGGCTAGATGTCTTGATTTGCAAAGTGTCACATGAACTATGCCTTGAATCACTTAGCGAGTACTATGGATCTCAAAGTACTAAGTGGCTTTAGAAAGGCTGTGATATGTAACTGATATTAAAATGATGCCATTTATTTAAAAAAGGAAAGAAAACATAGTACATAGATTAACCTGGTATTAGTTTGAGATTTTAGATATAATCTACAGTGTTTTGCTATTTAATTAGTACAGCTGATACGTAACTACTCGTGCCATGTTACAGAGTTAGAAGTGACCTTTTATAGACATGGGAAAGCATTTTCAGACATTAAAAGTTACTTATTTTTTTTTTAAGTTTATGAACCTAGTATGGTACAGTGCAAAAGACACAAGAACTATAATCAGGAAATTCTAGCTTCTGGAGTGTAGTCTTGGTTGTGCCTCTAATTAGCTGGGTAACTTTTGACAAGTTACCAGCCCAGAACTAAGACATACTGCAGTATAGAGATACATAAACTTTGTCCTATTCACCTTTCTCACTCATCCAACCAAGAAATCAAGGCCCAGAAAGATTAAATAATTTGAAAAAGCCATTACATTTTTGGCCCATGAAATCATCAGACAGTTTTTTTTTAATAAATGAATGATAAATAATCTGTCAGATTATTTTAGTCTGACAGACTGTATGATACTTGAGGTTTTAAGTTTTAGGAGAGAGAATTTCCCCTTCTATATTAGAAATGTAAAATTGTGGATTTTTATGAAAAACCACATTTTCATATGACTGTGTAGATGTACTTAATAATTTCTAAAAATTGACAGTCTGCCTTAAGTGATTAGGCAGATAGTCTCTAATTCATCTTGCCTGGGGTAATTCCCACTGACTTCAAACCTTAAATGAGGTCTGGAGGAAAATGAGAAATGAGCTCATAGAGTTATAATATTGAAGAATCACAGAGATTGTAACCATAGAGAATTTTGACTAACTCACATTAATTATCCAATTTGTGAAAGAAATAAAAGAATTATAGAGAACTAAATTTCTGAAAAATGAATACTTCCAGTGCTCTTTAATGAAGTCATATCTAGCTATTTACAACATTTCCTTAAGGTGATGTCCTTTTATTTTTGTGAGTGTTTCTCTGTGTTCAATAGTATCAGCATTTAAAAAAAAATATTGCTTATTCCTTGAAGAAAAGTTATATCACTGGTGGGAACTGGCCAATATTGGTATGAAAATTGTTGTTTTTTTTGGGGGGGGATGGCAAAGTAAACAACATACACACAAAACTAACAGAAGGCTTTCCACACATACTGAAGAACATGTCATATCACCCAACATACATACACATAAACACACTATGACTGTAAGAGAGAAAGATGAAGGAGAGAGGAGAGCAAGGCTTTCTAACGTCTTGGAGGTTTCAGGAATACTGAGATATTTGAAATATAACTTAATTTATTACAATCAAGGACTGTTTCCAAGTATTCTTTACCACATACTTTTGTGTTGGTTGGTTTTTGGTTGTTTCTGAAATCTAATTAGTAAATCAATCTAACTGAAGTCATTGTTTCAAATATTTCACATATTTTAATTTTATATATTTTATTAAATGGGAACTTCTCTCCTTAGTAATCTCTAAATATTCTATCCATGCATTCATTTAGATAATTTTTTTTAACAATGCACTACCTTTGTTTTACAAGTGAGACTTTGTCATTCTTACAGGTAGAGGACAATCTCATTATTTTAATCTAAAAGTTTCATACTACTATGATTTTATGAAATTATTTAATTAACTGAAGGTAAAGTGAAGCCCAGGTCTTTGGGTTTAAAATACTAATCCTAATTTAATGACTTCTTAAATTCTTACCTAGTTGACAATAGGCTAGTTAAGAAGTTTAAAAAAATATTTTTTATTGCTGTTTGCTTGTTTTGTTTTTTTCTGCCAAGGTTTCACTGGAGGATTTCACCATTCTAGGAGGACTAGTCTTAGTTTCTGACTTTTTTTTTCCATATAGAGTAAAAGGCTGAAGGGGAGGGAGGGAGAGAGAAAAAAGAGAGACAACAAAGCACTGCTTCATTGCTCATCAAACCTCCACTTTGTGTGCTGCTCCTCCATGGTGACCCAGGACTTTAACCCATGTTCTTATGCATAGTCTACTGTGTGCTCTACCGAGTGAGCTGATGCTCACAAAATATGTTTTTTTTTAAAAAAAGTTTGTGTAAGCTTATAAAACTGAGGAATGTAATAAATACTGAGTGCCTACTTTAAAAATAAATGAAAATCATTGAAAATACATAGATTTATCATCAATATAAATTATACTTTAATGTATAAGAGATAAATAGAAAGAATTCCAGAGATATTGGAGATAATGAGATCATTTAAAAAATAATATTCTAGGACATGGGTAGGAAAGGTCAATTTCTACCCTCTGGTACTGCTAGTTTATGCGTAATCCAGGCTGATCTCATTACCTTAGCTCTCTGATATGAGGTAAATCATGTTACTTTTCCAACAAAAATAATTATAAAAGTAGCTAATTTTTAATTTCCACTTGAGAGTATGGATTCTAGGAGCACAAAATTGGCCACAGGAAATTTTGTAAAGGATACCAAGATCCAGAGAAAGAATGGTAAAACCCAGAAAAATAGCTAACGTAGAAGTAGTAATCACAAAGATTTGGAGACCCAGGAAAAAGTTATTTTTAGCAGAAAAAAAAAAAGTCCCATTAAGTACTGTTACATAAGGTAAACTGTATTCTAGTGGTTTTATAGACAGCTAGGGCAAGGCTTGGCGGCATTCTATTTCCAGACCAATGTGGGATAAAACATTTCACATCTATCAAACTTGGCTTTCAATCACTCAAAGGTTGTTCCAGAACACATAAAAGGGAAAAATTTCAATACAATTGATGATGCAGATTAGAAGTAGGAAAGCCATAGATGAAATTAACCATAGCATTGTCACTTCTATTACTCCATATAGAAATGATGCTATTAAATAAATTAGCAAATATTCTGGCCACTGTTCCTTGACTCTAGTATGTTGGACCAATACTAAGTACATCTTAGCTAACATATTTGTCTTAGACTGGAAGAACAGAAAGTGGGAGAGAAAGAGAGAACATAAAAAGATGTTGGGGGGATTCAGGTGGTAGCACAGCGGGCTAAGCACACATGGCACAAAATGCAAGGACCAGCCTAAGGATCCTGGTTCTAGCCCCCTGCTCCCCACCTGCAGGGGAGTCGCTTCACAGGCAGTGAGGCAGGTCTGTAGGTGTCTATCTTTCTCTCCTTCTCTCTGTCTTCCCCTCCTCTCTCCATTTCTCTCTGTCCTATCTAACAACAACAACATCAATAACAACAACAACAATAACTACAACAACAGTAATAACCAACAAGGGCAACAAAAGAAAAATAGATAAATAAATATGAAAAAAATTTAAAAAGAAAGAAAGGTGTTGGGAAAGCAAGATACTCCTAACAAATTTATTCCATTCCTAATATATCTTGGTTTCCCCAAGCTTTCAAAGAATGCACCTCTATTTGTAATATATAGGAACTAAAGGCCTTTAAATAACAATTGTAATGGGCCAGGTGGTGGCACACCTAGTGGCTCATATTACAGTGTGCAAGGACTGAGGTTCAAGCTCCTGGTCCCTATCTGCAAGGAGAAAGCTTCACAAGTGGTAAAGAAGTACTGCAGGTGCTTCTCTGGTTCTCTTCCTCTCTATCACTCCACCCTCTCTCAATTTCTCTCTGTCTCTACTCAATAATAAATAAATAAATATATTACAAAATAGCAATTGTATGCTCAAATATTTGATTGAAAGTAATTCTTTAGTAACTTTGATGTATTTTAATTGTAAAAAGAGACAATAAAAATATCTTCCTAGATAATACTTTTACTACATGTGCATGTTAGCTATCAGGTTCAGGCAAAACTTATTAAAGTCATCGTCCTCCAGGAACATACCTAAAATATATTTCCTAGCTTCTTCCCACGTGGAGACCTCTAGGATCATCTGCTCCATTCCTACCTCTGGGTTTCTGTGTATTAAACAATTTTCCCTACTTTATATCTTACAGCCTTTCAGTCACCAAAATGAAGACAATATTATGACACTATCCTGACTTCCCTGGGTAGATGAGCACATCAATGTGTCCTGGAGCCTCATCTCTTCAGAGCCCTACCCCACTAAGAAAAAACAGAAACAGCTTGGAAGTATAGACCAACCTGTCAACTCCCATATCCAGCAGAGAAGCAATTACAGAATTCAGACCTTCAACCTGCTGCACCCCTTAAAGAATTTTGGTCCATACTTTCAGAAATAGGGAAGCTTCCATTGGAGAAGATGGAACATGGAACTCTGGTGGTGGGATTATATAGGACTATACTCTGCTATCTTACAGTCTTGTTAATATAAACTAAATCACTAGTAAAAGATTAAAATGTATAATTAAAGATAACAGGCTTGTGGTTAGACAGTAGTGCATCTGGTAAAACATACAGGTTACTATACACAAGGACAGGAGTTCAAGCTCTGGGTCTCAACCTGCAGAAGGGAAACTTTATAAGCAATAAAGCAATACTATAAGCATCTCTCTTTCTCTCTACCTCTCTACCCTCCTCAACCCTCTGTCTTTGTAAAATTATTTAATTTTTTTTTTTTATTTATTTAAGGAGCACTTCAGAGGCAGGGCTATGGAGAAGCAGCTGTAGTTTACTCCTCTCCTCTCCTCTCCCAGGTCAACAAGGAGACCAAAGGAGACCACCTGGGACTGCAACAAGACAGAACTAGAACGATTTCAGGAACCCACCAAATCACCGAAGATAGAAACAAGTGTGGCTCCTGGACAAAGAGGAGCCTAGGGAGATATTAAGTGGCTGGTAGCAGTCTACCAGTTGAGACACCACCTCCAGTCTGTTTCACCAACAATGGGATGGCTGAAGGGAGGAGAGGACTCCCCTGAGACTCACCAAATGCAATTGTGGGTACCTATTGCTACTGCCCTCAGATCTGGAGCAGCAGCAGGGAAGCCCTGTGCTGACACCAGGGGACAGAGAACTAGCCAGGAACTTTAGGAGAAGATCTATGCCTCTGTGGTCTAGAGGTAGGGTTGTGTAAGTCTCTTTGCATAGCCACTGAATTATCTCTGCCCCACCCTGCTTTATCTCTTGGTCAGGAGTGAGGGATTAAGTTAAATGCATACTTATCATTTAAAAGCCCTCAGGATCCCACAGCCTACAGGGGAGAAAAAGAACAAAAGAGGCTTTTAAACCACTGTGCTCCAACTCAGGGAGTAAAATAATATTGAAACAACTCTCAATTTCCACAACAGTGAACCCTTTAAGTACCTTACTTAGACACAAGTCAATCCAGGCAAGAGTGATCAGTAATTTGAAAAGTACTGAGAGAGGGACCTCATAACATACTATATAGAATGGTTAAACCATCAAGAAGAAATATTGGAGAAATGAACCAGGACAAGAGTCCAGCTAAAAGTCCCCCAAAGGTTGAAGCACAAAATAATGAGGTCAACATCCAAACACTAGTTAAGGAAATAATCACAAGAGTGTGTAAAGAATTTGAAAAAATTGTCATCAGAAATGCAGAAACAACAAATGAGGCCCTGGATAAACCACTAAATATCTCAAGGTTATTAGAGAGTTGAAAACTGAAATAGCTGAGCTAAGAACAGAACTAGCTGAACAAGCTAAAACAATATCAGAACAGGGGAACAAAATAGATAAACTCCAGGAAACAGTAGAGGGGGAGAGAGAATAGAATAAATGAGGCTGAAGACAGAATTAGCAAGATTGAGCACAAATTAGAGACAACTAAAAAAGAAATAAGAGAGCTCAAAAAGAGATTAAGAGATACTGAAAACAACAGAGACCTATGGAATGACTTGAAAAAAAAAAATAATACACACATTATTGGCTTACCAGAGGAAGAAAGAGAGGGATGGGAAGAAAGCATTCTATAGGACATAATTGCTGAGAACTTCTGTAGTCTAGACAACATCAAAGACACAAAGGTTCAAGAAGCCCAGAGGATCCCAAACAGAATTACCCAGACTTAAAGACACCAAGACACATCATATTTAGAATGGAAAGGAATAAGGATAAAGAAAGGATCTTGAAGGCTGCAAGAGAAAAACAAAGAGTCACCTACAGAGGAAAACCCATAAGATTATCCACAGACTTCTCCATACAAACACTACAGGCCAGAAGAGAATGGCAAGATATCTATTGAGTGTTCATTGAGAAAGTCTTTCAACCAATAATACTGTATCCTGCTAGACTGTCATTTAAACTAGATGGAGATATAAAAACTTTCTCAGACAAGCAACAGTTGAAGGAATCAAATATCAATAAGCCTGCCATGAAAGAATTTCTGAAAGGTCTCCTATAAACAGACAACCATAAATAGGACATCTATCAGAATACTCTAAAACTCTACAAGAATGGCATTAAAATATCAATAAATGCCAATATCCTGAATTCACCTATTAAAAGACACAGAATAGGAAGATGGATCAGAAAACACAACTCAACAATATGCTGTCTAGAGGAAACCTACCTAACACAACAAGACAAACACAGAATCAAACTGAAAGGATGGAAAACTATCATACAGGCCAAAAGCCCACACAAAAGGGTAGGAACAGCTATTCTTATATCTGACATGGTAGACTTTAAAATAAATAAAATTTAAAAAGATAGGGGTGGACACTACTTAATGCTCAGAGGATCAGTCAATCAAGAGGACTTAACAATTATTAACATCTATGCACCCAATAAAAAGCCATCTAAATACAACAAACATCTACTAAATGAGCTACAGCAATATATTAACAGCAGCATAGTCATAGTAGGGAACTTCAACAACCTACTCTCTAATCTTTACACATCATCCAGGCAGAAAATCAATAAAGACATGAGGGAACTAAATGAGAAGATAGATAAACTAGAACTATTGGACATTTTCAGAGTCATTCACCTCAAGAAACTGGAATACACATTTTACTCAAGTCCACATGGGTCATTCTCCAGGATAGACCATATGTTAGGCCACAAAGACAGCAACAGCTAATTCAAGAGCATTGAAATCATCCCAAACATCTTCTCAGACCACAGTGGAATTAAACTAACACTTAACAATCAGCAAAAGATTAGTAAGAGTCCCAAACTGTGGAAACTCAACAGTACACTACTTAACAAATACTGGGTCAAAGAGTAACTAAAGGAAGAAATCAAAATGTTTTGAAAGTTCAATGAAAATGAAGACATAAGCTATCAAAATATTTGAAACACAGCTAAGGTAGTCCCGAGAGGGAAGTTCATATCCATATAAGCACACATTAGGAAACAAGAAAAAGCACAAATAAACAGCCCGACTGCACATCAGGCTGGTTTAATATATGTGAATCAATCAACGTGATCCACCACATCAAAAGCAAGGCTAAAAAAGCCACATGGTCATATCAGTAGATGGAGAGAAAGTCTTTGACAAAATGCAACATCCCTTTATTATCAAAACACTAGAAAAATGGGAATAGATGGAAAATTCCTCAAGAAAGTGGAGTCTATATCTAGCAAACCTACAGCCATCATCATACTCAATGGTGAAAAACTGGAAGCATTTCCTCTCAGATCAAGTACTAAACAGGGCTGCCCACTATCATCATTACTATTCAACATAGTGTTGGAAGTTCTTGCCATAGCAATCAGGCAGGAGCAAGGAATGAAAGGCATACAGATTGGAAGAGAAGAAGTCAAACTCCCCCTATTTTCAGGCGACATGATTATATACATAGGAAAACCTAAAGAATCCAGCAAGAGGCTTTTGGAAATCATCAGGCAATACAGTAATGTGTCAGGATAGAATATTAGCATTCAAAAGTTAGTGGCATACCTCTACACAAACACTAAGTTAGAAGAAGTAGAAGTCCAGTAATCAATTCCTTTTACTATAGCAATAAAAAACAATAAAATATCTAGGAGTAAACCTAACCAAAGAAGTGAAATAATTGTATACTAAAAACTATGAATCACTACTCAAGGAAATTGAAAAAGACACAAAGAAGTGGAAAGATATTCCATGTTCATGGGTTGGAAGAATTAACATCATCAAAAATAATACACTACCCAGAGCCATCTACAAATTTAATGCTATCCCCATCAAGATCCCAACCACACTTTTAGGAGAATAGAACAAATGCTATAAATGTTTATCTGGAACCAGAAAAGACCTAGAATTGCCAAAACAATCTTGAGAAGAAAGAACAGAACTGAAGGCATCACACTCCCAGATCTCAAATTATATTATAGGGCCATTGTCATCAAAATTGATTGTTACTGGAACATGAATAGACACTGACTAGTGGAATAAAATTGAGAGCCCAGAAGTAAGCCCCCTCACATATGGACATCCAATAGTTGACGAAGGTGCCCAGACTTTTAAATGGGAAAATCAGAAACTCTTCAACAAATGGTGCTGGAAAAAAATGGGTTGAAACATTCAAAAGAATGAAAGTGAACCACTATATTTCACCAAATACATAAGCAAATTCCAAGTGGATCAAGGACTTGGATATTAGAACACAAACTATCAGATACTTTGAGGAAAAGATTGGCAGAACTCTTTTCCTCATAAATTTTAAAGACATTTTCAATGAAACAAATCCAATTACAAAAGAGACTAAGGCAAGCATAAACCTATGGAACTACATAAAATTAAAAAGCTTCAGCACAACAAAAAAACCACTCCCCAAACCAAGAGACCCCTCACAGAATGTGAGAAGATCTTTACATGCCATACATCAGACAAGAGGCTAATAACCAGAATATATAAAGAGCTTTCCAAACTCAACAACAGAAAACAAATAACCCCATCCAAAAATGGGGAGAGGAAATGGGCAGAATATTCACCACAGAAGAGATCTAAAATGCCTAGAAACACATGAAAAAATGCTCCTAGTCTTTGTCAGAGAAAGGCAAATAATGACAACAATGAGATACCACTTCACTCCTGTGAGAATACCATACATCAGAAAATGTAGCAGCAACAAATGCTGGAGTGGCTGTGGGGTCATAGGAACCCTGCTGTAATGCTGATGGGAATGTCAGTTGGTCAAACCTCTGCGGAGAACAGTCTGGAGAACTCTCAGAAGGCTAGAAATGGACCTAACCTATCATCCCACAATTCTTCTCCTGGGGATATATCCTAAGGAACTAAACACACCCATCCAAAAAGATCTGTATACACATATGTTCTTAGCAGCACAATTTGTAATGGCCAAAACCTAGAAGCAACCCAGGTATCCAACAACAGATGAGTGGCCGAGCAAGTTGTGGTCTATATACACAATGGAATACTACTCAGCTATAATAAGTGGTGACTTCACTGTTTTCAGCAGATCTTGGATGGAGCTTGAAGAAGTCATGTTAAGTGAAATAAGTCAGAAACAGAAGGATGAATATGGGATGATCTCACTCTCAGGCAGAAGTTGAAAAATAAGATCAGAAGAGAAAATGCAAATAGAACCTGAACTAGAATTGGCACATTGCACCAAAGTAAAAGACTATGGGGTGGGGTGGGGGGAATACAGATCCAAGAAGGATGACAGAGTACCTAATGGGTATTGTATTGTTATATGGAAAACTAAGAAATGTTATGCATGTTCAAACTATTATATTTACTGTTGAATGCAGAACATTAATTCCCAATAAATAAATTTAAAAATATTTAAATATTTTATTTATTTTCCCTTTTGTTGCCCTTTTTATTGTTGTTGTAGTTATTGTTGTTGTTATTGATGCTGTCATTGATAGATAGGATAGAGAGAAATGGAGAGAAGAGGGGAAGACAGAGAGGGGAAGAGAAAGATAGACACCTGCAGACCTGCTTCAACACCTGTGAAGCAAATCCCCTGCAGATGGGGATCTGGGGGATTGAAGGGCATTTTTATGATGGTCCTTTCACTTCATGCCAACTTTGCTTAACCCTCTGTGCTACTGCCTGACTCCCTTAAATTAATTTAAAAAAAAAAGCTGCCAGGAGCAGTGGATTCCTCCTACATACACCCAGCTCCAGTGATAAACCTGCTGTTAATATAAATAAATTAAAAATTAATTATGAACTTCAGACTGACTCACTGTAGACTATTGTGTACTTTTGCTTTCAGGTATATATTTTACCCTAATTTGTGGATACATGTGAACATAAGCCCTATTTCATGGGACCTGGTCTATATCTAGGTTTTGAGACTTTGTTAGGAAGTGAACCAACTGAAATGGAATTAGAGAATCCCATGAAAGAAAAAGTCTCACCTGAGTAATGAGCCTGAAGGGTTGACATTCCATGCCTGATGTCTCTGGATACAGTCTGAAGTGAAGCATGCTGAGGTGGTACTGGTTACTGGTTACTCTCCTCTCCTATTTCCTATTATACCTCCCTCCCTCACTCCCAAGCTATCCTTATCAAAGCAAGGACTGCAAAAGCTGAATAAGGGCAAGAGACTGGCATACTTTAATGATGACCCTTTAGTCATTATCATGCCACTCCATCAACTGGGGCCCTAGTTGGGGAGTCCTGAGATTCCCAAACAGACATGATGGGCCTAGACCTCGAATAAATCCCTCTCTCCATTGTTACTGGTCATCTCTATCAGGAACAACAAAACAGATCCCTTTGTGGGCCCCCATAGGACCTTACCCTCATCTTGGATCAATAACAGTAGAGAATGTTCCATCCTCTGAAGGGAGGCTGGTCAACATACTCTGTGCTATACCTGAGGTAGATTGGTAGATATTGGGGCAGCTTGGATCATCTCTACTCATCACCACAGAATGTGACCTCAGATCTACAGGGATGCAGAGTTCACATAGGCTCCTAAGCTGAATATGGGCCCCAGATCAGATCACATCAAATTGATGGGGTTTACAGTCAACAACACTTATACACGTTTCCCATATTTGGGAGCTACTCTCTTCCCTGATCCAGCTTTCTGGCCCTTTTTTCCAGCAATGGCATCATCTCCCCAGACAATAACTTGGATCCACCTGCATATCAGATTTCAGGCTAAGGGGAAAAAAAAACTTGCATAGCCACAGGCCCTTTGGAATATACCTGAAATATGCCTACTAGCTATCTGCAAAACCGAGAACCCCCCAACTCTCATCTCCACTATTCCATCCTTTAGGTTCATGATTAGTCAACAACTTGTTTGGCTTTGTATGTTAATTTTCTTTTCAGCCACCAGGTTCCAGATGCTAGCATGATGCCAAGCGGATTTCCTTGGACAAACAATGCCACCGTGTCCTGGAGCTCCAAATCCCCAGAACCTCACCCCACTAGGGAAAGAGAGAGGCAGACTGGGATTATGGATCGACCTGTCAATGCCCATGTTCATCTGGGAAGCAATTACAGAGCCAGACCTCCCACCTTCTGCATTCCACAGTGACCTTGGGTCACTTGGGATAAAGAATAGGAAACCTATCAAGGGAGGGGATAGGATACGGAGTTCTGGTGATGGGAATTGTGTTGAGTTGTACCCCTCTTATCCTATGTTTCTTTTTCAGTGTTTCCTTTTTATAAATAAGTTAAAATAATAAAATTAAAAAAAATAATTAAAATTTAAAAGGGGAGGCTCTACTCTAAAGAACTTAAGTTCAAATGTATGGTCTACTGGCTTTTCCTTTATGGAGAGTCAGTACCCTCAAAAACAAAACAAAAGAAAAGATGAATCATGGTTACCTAGATGGGTGTTATGAAAATAAGCACAGTTGTAGATAATGTATCTGGTTCATCATAGACACTCAATAAAGGAAGCTATTACTAATAACAAAATGAAAAAAGAAACTCTATTTTCATACTAGATGAAGGTTACTGGTGCTTATTTACAAAGATATAAGTAGGAGAATCAGCCTATGACAAAGTCAGTTGAGCACACCTGTTAGAATTCACAAGGACTGAGGTTCAAGCCCTCTTGTACCCACTTACAGTGGGGGAGTTTCATGAGTGTTGATGCAGTGCTAAAGTTGTTTCACTATCTATCTATCTTCCCCTTCCTCCACAAGTTCTCTCTGTCTTTAATCAAAATAAATAAATAAAATATTAAAATTAATTATCTAATTAATTAATTAAAAGAAAACCACAGAATAAACTGCTTATAGTTGTGTAGGTAATTGAACAACTGAAATGGAAATGCTGGGTTAGCAAGAAACCCTGTTTGGTTAGTATATTATTTGTATCACCCAGGTTCGAGCCTGGCTTCTAATGTACTAAAGTTTCAATGCTGTGGTGTTTTTCTCTTTGTTTCTTAATTTCTGTCTCTGCCTTTCTATGCAGCAGTGAAGCTCCATTGACAATAGAAAAACAAACAAACTACCTCCCCATTGGAGGTTTTAGAAAAAGAGAAAGATATCATGAATTGTGCTGCTATGAACATAGGAGTACACACCTCTTTTTGGTTGGGTGTTATGGAGTCCTTGGGGTATAACCCCAGGAGAAGAATTACTGGATCATATGGAAGGTCCATGTCTAGCCTTCTGAGAGTTTTCCAGACTGCTCTCCACAGAGGCTGGACCAATTTACATTCCCACCAGCAATGTAAAAGGGTTCCTCTGTCCCCACAACCTCTCCAGCATTTGTTGCTGCTGTCCTTTTGGATGTATGCCATTCTTACAGGAGTGAGGTGGTATCTTAGTGTTGTCTTAATTTGCATTTCTCTGACAATCAGTGACCTAGAGCAGTTTTTCATATGTTTGTTAGCCTTTTGGATCTCCTCTGAGGTGAATGTTTTGTTCATAGCCTCTGCCCATTTTTGGATGGGGTCATTTGCTTTTTTGGTGCTAAGTTTGCTGAGCTCTTTATATATTTTGGTGATTAGTTACTTGTCTGATATATGGCATGTGTACTGTACAGCAAACCCTAACAAAAGGACTTTTCAAAGTTAACCCAATTACCAAATAATGTGATGATAACATTAACTATCCATTGTCTTTTTGAACCCTAAGACAGCAGGAACCTCACATCTCCACTATTGAGCCTCTACTTCCTCCAGTCCTGGAACCCTTGGATAGGGCCCACCTTCCCTTATGCCTCTCCCAATCCATATCAAATAATATTGCATCTGCCGATCACAGCCTAACCAACGCAACGATTGCCACCTCAACATGCTTCACTTCAGACTGTGTCCAGAGACTTCACATGTGGAATGACAACCCTTCAGCTTCGTTACTCCGGTGAGACCTTTCCTTTCATAGTATACTCTAATTCCATCTCAGGTGGTTCACTTTCTAACAAAGTCCCAAAACCTAGATATACACCAGTTTCTGTGAGAGAGAGAGAGCATATGTTCACACGTATCCATAAACTACTGCAAAATATATACCTGAAAGCAGTGCACTAGAGTTTGCAGTGAGTACCCCCCTAACACTTCCTCTCCACTATTCCAAGCTTTGGGTCCATGATTGCTCAACAATTTGTTTGGCTTCATATGTTAATTCTCTTTTCAGTCACCAGGTTCCAGATGTCATCAGGATGCCAACCAGGCTTCCCTAGACTGAAGACCCCACCAATATGTCCTGGAACTCCGCTTCCCCAGAGACCCACCCTCCTAGGGAAAGAGAGAGGTAGACTGGGAGTATGGACCGACCAGTCAACGCCCATGTTCAGCGGGAAGCAATTACAGAAACCAGACCTTCTACCTTCTGCAACCCACAATGACCCTGGGTCCATGCTCCCAGAGGGATAGAGAATGGGAAAGCTATCAGGGGAGGGGGTGGGATATGGAGATTAGGTGGTGGGAATTGTGTGGAGTTGTACCCCTCCTACCCTATGGTTTTGTTAATTAATCCTTTTAAATAAAAAAAAAAAAAGAAAAAGAGAAAGAAAATAAAATGGTCATACAGGTTATAGATATAGTAGAGTAGAAAATTGCTAATGTATTTCAGGGACATTATTTCTAAGTGTCTTCTAATCAGAGCCATATAGTGTTAAGATATTGACTTTAAAATGTTTGTCAGGAGTCTGGCGTTAGCGCAGCTGGTTAAGTGCATGTGGTGCGAAGCGCATGGACTGGTTTAAGGATCTCAGTTCTAGCCCCCAGCTCACAGGCGGTGAAGCAGGTCTGCAGGTGTCTACCTTTCTCTCCTCCTTTCTGCTTCCCCTCCTCTCTCCATTTTTCTCTGTCCTATCCAACAACAACAACAACAAAAATAACTACAACAATAAAATAAGGGCAACAAAAGGAAATAAATAAATACATTTTTTTAAATGTTGTTTGTTCTAGACCCCAGGACTTTTCTATCTTATTTTTAGGTTAGGACATAAATTAATAGAGCTTTATTTTCTTTGAAGAATAATCATTATATTAATTGTCTTCACCTCTATGTCACAAGTCAGAATTAGTACCTGGCTGAATTAAACTGCCATGAACAAGAAGAGAAATTTTCATTTGGAATAAACAAGTAAAGATCTAAGAAAATTACACATCTTATTTATAGTTCATTTTATAGAACTAAGTTTGCCTGATACTTTTAGAGGAAAGTAAGAGAACATGTAGGTTTGGAAATCAAGGGGTTCAAATGCGTGGAAACTTAGAATTAGATTTGTTCCTAGAACCTTGATTTTCTTGCCTAAAGATCTCTATGACCTTATACACTATGATCCTTAATTTATCCTCAACTTAACCACACTTTAAATAAGTTTCTCCTTGATGATGCAATCCCGATCCCCCTGCGTTTTTTCTTTTTGAGAAAGCCTATAATTGCAAATTCTTTTTCTGTGTGTTAGAGATATAAATTTCTGCTGGTCTCACAAACCAGGAAGCTATTTCTAAAAGAAATATTCTAGATGCCACACCTTTGGAAAGTAAATATTAAAAAGAATACAAGCAAAATACAACTTACAGATATGAACAACAGAAAACTGGCTGTCAGTGGTCTGGCCTATGGCGCTGTAGATAAAACATTGTGTTCTCAAGCATGAGGTCCTGAGTTCAATCCCAGGTAGCACACATACCAGTATGATACTTGGTTCTTTCTCCTCTCTCTTCCTACAATTATTCATAAACAAATACATACCTAAATAAATAATCTTTAAAAAAAAGAAAAAAATGTTAGTGGACGAGAGACCAAGGTGTGGGTGAAATATGGAAGGGGTCAAAAAGTTAGGTCTTGATAGTTAACTTTTATGGTAATGGATGTAAGTAAATTTAATGGTGATAATATCACATTGTACATATATTGAATCATTGTATTCCTGAAAATAATGCAATTTTATATGTCCATAATTACTCAACAAAAACAAATAACCTTTCTTGATAAGAATCACTGTAAAACACAGATCATCTAACACTGACTAGCCTCCCCTTAGTGTCATCCAATACTTTGCTACTACTGCACCTCAGTATTTAAAAACTCCCCCATTTCATTCCAATGAATTTGAATTCAATCTTTGTCTTCTAGTATAGTAGTTCTGAATCTTATTGTAATAATCTTTCCCCTTTTTGTCATCATCTGAACTTCCCTTTCCTGGGCCACCCTCCCCCAAACCCCCCCCCCCCGCTACCCCACTATATATATATATATATATATATATATATATATATATATATATATATATATATATGAGAGAGACCTAGAGAGGGAAAGACTTTACAGCACTGAAGCTTCTTCCAAAGCAGTGGGGGATGGATTTGGATCTAGAAAATGCACATGACACAACAGGTAAACTATCCTAGTGAGTTATTTTGCCAGCCCTGCAATAAATCTTGAATAAATGTTCATTTGAAAGGAAAAAAGCAAAAATCACTGGGTGAATTTTCTAGTGCAGTATTTCTGTGATATTTTGAAGAGACTGATTTGATTGTCATTGGAGCTTTGATATCATAACTTTCTTCATCTGTATATACCCACTATCTTCCTAGCCTGACTAAATCTAGAACTATTTTATTAAACAATAAGGGTTTGTTTTAAAAAATGAAATATTTATTGAGGGAAAAAATACAGCACATGTGCAGAAGCTGCCTTTCCAAATAAAATAACTTGGACATTTTATTTTTATCCCAGAAATGCCTAGAGGCACTAGTCAACATCATAAGCTAATGGATGATAATGAAGCTATACTTCAGTCCTATGTAGACAGAAATAAAAAAATAAAATAAATAAGCAAAATAATGTATTTTCTTGTGCAGACAAAATGTTATCATTTAAAAGTAGCCCAAAGTACTTTTCTGCAAAATTAATTTTCAATAAATGTAGTTGCTAGGCTATGTGCTTTCTCTTGGATAACTCTAATTTCTTCATACAGTAAAATATCTTAGGAGAAAGGGCTTATAGTGGAAATTCTGGCATTGCCATAATGTTATTTTATTTTTATGCTGCATGATTCTGATCTGGCATCTTACATCTTGGAAGTAAGTAAACACACATTAAACAAGAAAAGCACTCTCAACTAGACCTGGATGATGAATTAAAAAACACCATTCCTATATACCACTTCAGCTTCACAGTGTCATATTGTTATTTTCTCAGATCTCTGCTTTTCTAGTGGCAAGTTTCATCCAGATTTGCTAGGTGTTATGGTACGACATCTTGTAATAAAAATAACCCCATGTTTTTATTCTTATTGAAGAGTATGGTGTCAAAATAAGGCAAACTCAGATGATACAGAAGGGAGAATTGAGTAAGAAATAATGAAACCCACAGAGCATTTTCCTCCTGCATTGGATCATTAAGGCATCAGGGGAAATAGTTGAATGTGTTCCTTATATATACTCCTGAAGTATTATGTTAGAACGACAGAACCTTCACAAAAGTTTATAAAGCAAATTTCACACTGAATTCCTTTATCATTTGAAGGAGAAGGTGTAACTGTAACATTCAAAAAAAAAATCTACAGAGACTGTGTTTGGGTTAAGAAAATAAAAAAAGGCATGTACTCTTGACAATCTTCTCACACCACGTAACCGAGCCCACATTTCTTCCTATTAAATGTGCCCGTGTGGCTTTGTGACTGTTCACTCACAGAGGTCACTTAGCATTTCAGTTCCTGCAATGAGAACACACTAGGAAAGTGTCAGTGACCAGGGAAGTCAAAGAGATAAACTTGGAAGCCACTGTCTCTGCAAGTTTAAAAAGCGAAGCCCTATCTCTTACTGGGGCATAAAATTCTGAAAGCCATTTGTAGAGGTATCAGTGAGGACCTTGGTATAAAAGAGGAATGATGCTTTGCAAAATCCCCCAAGACTGCCGGAGCTTTTTCATGGTAATGAAGAAGTGTCAATGGAAGTTGATGGGGCGTGTGTGCATGTGTAGGGATATGGAGATGGAGAGAGCAGAAGGGAAATGCTGGCAGACTGAATTTTTACATCTGAAATGTCACTGGGAAATCACTTGTGTACTCTATGCCAGAGTCCCAAACTCTTCCTTTTCTATTAAAAATGGTCTGCAAACAGGTCAGTCTGCTGTAAAAAATTGATTTGACAATAGTACTTTTAAGTAGTTGATGGCTTGAAGTTTGCAATGTGGTATGAACTGGAGGATATTTATCAGTTTTTTTTTTTAATGTAACAGCCTGGTGAAAAAAATGGGAGCATGCACTTCCTTCCTATCTGATTTCTACATTAACCTCCTCTTCGGGTTAGACTAGAAATGCCAAAGGTACTGATTGCTGCATGTTATCAGCTTTATTGTTTAATGTGCCATTGACCACAGGTGTACCTGGGCCCATAATCACCACCAAAGTCCTCCCGGAACTTATTTATCTGGCTATAGCTGGGAAAAAAAATGTAAAATTGGGATAGTTAAAAATAAAGATGAAAAGTTCTGAAAGGAACAGAAGTCACCCACACAAGGCCCTCCTGGCTCCATAAATCAAAGTTTGTGATACTGCAAATCGGGATAACATAGCACAGAGATACAGCCTTTTAATGTGATTATCTAGGCCCATCTGTCCCACATAGCAATCCTCAGCATTTCCTGAGCATTATTCTCACAGCTTTGAGTGTGATTTTGAAAATTTCAAAATCTGGGTTAAAAGAAGAAAATAGTTGCAGTAGAAAGCATCTTTCAAATGGGAATGCTGGATTCATTCTAAATTTTTAATTTTTTATTGTCACCAAACTTAAGGTTGAGGCACAGTAGATCCGCTGCTCCCGTAGTAATCCCCCTTTTATTTATTTTATTTGATAGGGCAGAGAGAAATTGAGTGGAGTGGGGACAGGTGGTGGCTCTTGGTTAAGCACACACATTACAGAGTGCCGAGACCAGGTTCAAGCCACATTACAATGCTCAAGGACCCATGTTCAAACCCCTGGTCCTCACCTGCAGGCTCAAAGCTTTACAAGTGGTGAAGCTGGGCTGCAGCTGTCTCTGTCTCTTTCCCTCTCTATCTCCCCCCTCTCCTCTCAATTTCTTTCTGTCTCTAGCAAGAATAAATAATACAAATATTATTTTTTAAAAGTAATTGAGAGGCGCATGGGAGACTAGGAGGAAGAGAGAGAGACACCTGTAGCACTGTTTCACCTTCTGAAAAGCTTTCCCCTTGTAGATAGCTATGCACTCTACTGGGTGTGTCACCATCTAGTCCCTTCATTCTAAGTTTCTGCTAGGTTTCCTGGAGGGGACTCTTGTTTCCTTCAAATACAGAGTTAAGAGCTTCCTCTTTTATCTCATCCTACTTTCCTAAATGAATGTCCACACACACCTGCTGAGCTCTTGCTGGCTGCAGAGTGTCAGTCACCTAAGGAGGCTGTTTGAAAGTACATTTGGGAGCTGGACTACTTTAGGGTCTCCATTCACGTAATTATCCTAACATGGAATAAAATAAATATCACGTTAAGTTTCAAAATTTATGAAAATGAAATTATTAGGATGGTAGATGATTAGGCAGGGTCTATACACAGACTTTGACAGGCAGCCCACTTTTCCTTTTTTTTTTTTTTTAGTGCCCAAAATAGTTACCATTTTAATATTAAGAGTTTTGTTCAGAATTCTAAATAATACATAGTGAAAATTATATTCAAAAGCTCCTTGTTGCATAATTGTCATCAAAGCATAGGATGTTTTGTGAATGTTAATAAGCTAAAAGACTGGCTAAACTACTTTCTTTTTCTCAAAGAATGACTAGACAAAGACTAATATTAGCCATTTATAGTTTTATCTTATTCAATAAAGAATAAAATTATCTACAAAGTATTTGTAAAGGAATTTATCTTTGCAAATACATTCTAATGGTTATAGATAAATACCTGTGTTTGGAGAAGGCTTCAGAGTTGTAGTAGAAAATGAAGTAAAGGACTCATGTGGAAAGAACTTTACAGCATGCTGCAACTTGATTGTTCACACTTCAAAGCAATCCTAAGAAAAACTGTAAATAAGGACTAGGCATAAAACTACGCTGGCACCTGG
Organism: Erinaceus europaeus; assembly: GCF_950295315.1. Classification (NCBI taxonomy): domain Eukaryota; kingdom Metazoa; phylum Chordata; class Mammalia; order Eulipotyphla; family Erinaceidae; genus Erinaceus; species Erinaceus europaeus. Next base: position 84,214,679 of record NC_080169.1, read on the forward strand.
GAATACTCAGCCCACTGCACAACAGAACAGAGTCTGAATTTTGGCAAACAGCCAACCTTATCCTCTCAGGATAAATCTGGAAAGGCTTAATGTACACCGAAGAATGGATGTACTCGGAATCTATGTGGGTGTACTTAAAGGATTCGTTTTATTTTGCTGAATACAAAATAGATCTGGTCATAATGTGTTAAACCAGATTCTAATACTGCTGGCATGTCCATATGACAAGCCAAAGTTTATAGGAAGACACACCTTTCTCAAGAGACATTTCCCTCCCTCTTCTTTTTTAATGCTCATTTCGACTTACTAACATCTCTGAAACTGTCCTCAAACACTACCAAAATGAAGGCACACTTGGGAAGGTAACTGGGTAAACAGTATTAAGTTTGAACCATATAATAACTAAGGCTTGAGTGAGTCAGTCTGCCAAGTTACCATAGTTATCCCTAACACAACATAACCTTTTTCTTCTCAAGTAGACAAACTACTATCACATCACTAACAACAACCACCCTTTCACTTGCATTGCTCTTTTTTTAAACTGCATTGCTCTTTTAAAAATATACACAGTTGTTTACATTTATTTGAGTCATATACCCATACCCTTCAGACTAAGGCTCTATGGGATAAAAATCACTGTAATAAAGAGGCAGCAGTTTGCATGTAAATTTTAAACAGCAAATATACAGAAAGGACATATTTTTTCCAATGATATATTAGTAATACTTTTTAAAAAATACAAACCTTCCATCTTCAAAGGGATCTGAGAAAAAGTAATCATTTAATAGAATAAGAAATGCTGGATATTTATTAATTAAGCTCAATTTTCCAGATCTTTGTCTACTTCCTATAGCATGCATTTTTCCCATTGCTGTCTTCACTAGAACAAAAACAGCTTCAAATTTATCCTTAAGCTAGAAACCATCAAGTAATAGACGAAAATCATAGCTGGGAGTTGGGCGGTAGCACAGCAGGTTAAGCGCATGTGGCTCAGAGTATCCCAGTTTGAGCACCTGGCTCCCCACCTGCAGGGGGTTCGCTTCACAGGCAGTGAAGCAGGTCTGCAGGTGTCTATCTTTCTCTCCTCCTCTATATCTTCCCCTCCTCTCTCCATTTCTCTTGGTCTTATCCAACAATGACGACATCAACAACAATAGCTACAACAACAATAAAAACAAGGGCAACAAAAAGGAAATAAATAAATGTTAAGAAAAAACTTAAACCAAAAAAAAAATCATAGCTAACTTGAAAAGTGACTCATATAAAACTTGGTTTGCTATATGGAGGCATAGTCTGCTCTCGGGAAATGAATGCACCTTTCTCTTGGTTTGTCATCAGCAAGAAGAGAATATGCTTCAAATGTGAAAGATTCTTACAAAGTTAAATATCTTTAGTGTAACTGTGAGTCATACCTGAGCATACCTTTTATTCCTTTGGGATTTCATCAAAGTTCATATGTTCTAATAAGATCTTGTAATTTTCCAATAACAACTCTCCCAGTTAAGCATTCTCAAAACATTTATCAGGACTAATCCAAAGCCTGACATACTCTTTTTTGTGTGTGTGTCTCATAGCCAATGAGTCAACTTAAAGACAGCAATGACTTCACATTACAAGTAAACATATTACAATGTTCAAGGCAAAAAAAAAATAAAAATAAAACAAGATGAAAAAAATGCAGACAGTAAAATGGAAAGGAATAAAAATATGAATATCACTTCAGTTTCTATTTGTTACTTGGCTCTTATTAGACTCTGTTGATAAGTTAATTTGGTGTGCACATGTCTCATGGATGATAATAACTATGTATTACCCCTTTGGCTATCAGTTGTTAAAATGATAAATTTCTGTATAGGTGCTCAAGCAGCTACTGAAAGTTTTTTCTGCTGTCCTGGTTCTGCTCCAAGGCCAGTGACCTCCCTCGGACTCCAGTAACTGTTAATGTCCCTGAACTAAGTCCAGTAAGGATTCTGTCTACTTACTATCCCTACTAAAATATATTTTAAAGCCTTTTCAGCTCATATGTATGGTAAACAGTGGGATAACTTTGTTGAGATTGCATCCTGAATTATATTATGTAGTAACTTTGACCTTGGATGACTTGTTCAACATTTATGTGCCACATCTACTTAATGATAAATATGGAAGATATAATAAAATGTAGTTCACAGAGGGTTTATGGACATTGAATATAATATATGTGAACTGTTCAGAATAGTGTCTTCTAGGGAATGTTTAATGTTATTATTATCTTTGCTGCCTGCAGGAGTGGAAATGAACATTTTTACTATAATCTTATAATTTTCTCACTAACTAATAACTCTCTGACTCAAATATGACTGTTAATGTAATAAAGAAATAGACTGAAGCAACTATTTGAGTGAAAAATTGAGCCAGATTTCAGTTTCCATTGATTAAAAAATAAAAATGAGGGGCTGGATGGTGGCGCACCTGGTTGAGCTCACATGTGACAATGAACAAGTATTCAGGTTCAAGCCCCAGGTCCCCATCTACAGAGTTAAAGCTTCACAAGTGGTGAAACAGTGTTGCAGGTGTCTCTGTTTCTCTCCCTCTCTGTTATCCCTTCTGTCTCAATTACTGGCTGAATCTATCCAATAAATAACTAAAGATAATTAAAAAATTAAAGTGGTGTGGAAAAATTGGACAGTCACAGATAGAAAAATGAAAATAGACCCACTACTTAACAACAGACACAAAAAAATTAACAAAATGAACTAAAGGCCTTGCTATTATTCACAAAACCATAAAATATACAGCAGACACTGGTAAAACACTTTGAGAGCTTAACATCTAAGATGTATTTGGAGACTAAACCCTATGAGCAAATTAAAAAAATTAAATAAATAGACTTTACCACATTTAAATGCTTCTATACATTAGAAGAGTTACTTACCAAAGATAAACAAGAAACTTAGCAATTGGGAGGGGGAAAATCACATCATGCACCTGATACAGGATGGCTATCAAATATTATTTTAAATCTCTCTATATTATAATATTATCATCATTTTGGGGGGTCAGTGGTACAGTGCAGTCATTGACACATGGTTAGAGTTTTTCATCTCCCTGTGAAAGTCCTCTGCAGAGCACTGTCATCCACAACCTCAGTCCCATTGCATCATCATGCACAAGGACCCTAAGGTTCTCTTTAGTCTCTCTCTCATCTCTTTCCCCAGAGTCATTTGCCTTGGTGCAATACACCATGCCCAGCCCAAGTTTTACTTTGTGTTTTCTCTCCTCATTCCTGTCTATTAAGTCCCATCTATCAATGAGATCACTCAATATTTGTCCAGCTCTGTTTGGCTTATCTCACTTAACATGAGATTTTCAAGTTCAATCCAACATGACGCAAAGGGAATGACTTTATCACTTTTAACAGCTGAATAATAATAATAATAATAATTTTTATATATCACTTTTTTTTAGTCCCTTGCCTGTCATTTTATATCTGGGTTGTTTCCAAGTTTTTTTGCTATTACAAATTTTTCTGCCATAAGCATAACTGTACATAGATATCTTCCAATAAGTGATCTGGTTTCCTTTGGGTAAATCCTGAGATAAATTGCTGGTTCATAGGGTAGGTCCGTTTCTAGTGTGAGAAATCTCCAACTTTTTCCCCACAAAGATCAGACCAATTTACACTTCAACAAGCAATGCAGATATGTCCCTTTTCCCCACATCCTCTCAAATTGTTGTTACTATCCTTTCTAATGTACGACATATTCATGGGTGTAAAGTATTATCTTATTGTTTTTATGTGCATTTTTCTGGTAATCAGTGACTTTGAGTACTTCCTGATAAGTCTGTTAGCCCTCTGCATCTCATCCATTGTCAAAATTCTGCCTGTGTCCTCTTTCCATTTCCCAACGGAGTTTACTTCTTTTTCTTTTTCCTGAGTTTACTGAGTTCTTTATATATCTTGGTTATTTGTTCTTGTCTGCTCAATATCATATAAAGGCCTTTCATTCTGTAGGGTAGACCCCCTTCTTTTTAAATGTTGCCTAACTACAAACTCCCTAAGACTGAAAACTATGATAGTTGTTGAAAGGCATAGAACTTTTGCAGGATTTAGGAATTAAGATAAGGGAGTTTATTTTAACTCTGTAAATTAAGAATACATACAATTTCCTTGTCTAAAAAAGTTTATTCATTTTAAAGAATTTCAGTCTAATTTTTATTATTTACAATTGTGCTATGTAAATAGAGTTACAATTGGTATCCAGTGAGAATTTTAATTTAAATTTTGCCCTAGAGGAAATTGAAGGAGGATTTCAATCATTTATCAGTGGTCTTTCAAAAAGATGTTTTGGACACATACTAGCCAAAGGAGGTGCTATAGCTGACCCTACAGCAAGTCTATTATACAGGTGGAAGCACGTCTAGCATTTGATTAAGTGACCACACCACAGTTAGGGTAAGCTGGTCAAGAAAATTATATTGCCTTTGCTTTAGACTCCCAATGCTTTAATGTCCCTGAGGATAGAAAGCCTCATAGTGTAGATACTGTTCCTCTTCAATTAAACCAATTGGTTCAGTTAAAAAATTAGACATTTCCTGTAAATGTGTATGTATCTGTGTGTGTGTGTGTGTGTGTGTGTGTGTGTGTGTGTGTATTGGGGGGGGCTATTATTAGAGGTGGCCACAAAAGAATAAGATGAAAGAAATATACCAGCTAATCCAATTAAATAACTTTTTCTTGCTATGAATTAAATATCACCTTTCTTACCCTGACTTTCTGTGAGAGGGCATGGCAAGAATTAGCCACAGGAGTAACTGATTATTCAGTTGACACCTAGTGCATTGCCAGATGTTCTAGATATGAGATGCCCCTGCATTACTGAACTCTGCATCATATAATAAATTAAATTGGATGGCATAAAATAAATTGGCAGAAGATAAGTTGCAGACACACAGTACATTTTTTGTGAATGAGAGCAAGACAGTATAGGCAAATTATTATTAACACTTTCAAATATTGCTGTAACAGAAAATAAAAAGGGAACTTAGCCAAATTCAAGCTCTGGTCTTAGGTTGCATGGTAGAATATTTATTAAATTTTATAAATAGGCTTGGGAAAAGGAGTATTTTATGAAAGTTTAATTATTTTGACAGCAAAAATATGGTTCAAGTATATAATCAAAACAGTCTATGTGTAAATTTGATAAAAAAAATTAACTTTCTATTATATACTAATAACGTTTTAGAAGTGCAATTTCTCACCTCTTTAAACAATGTTAATATGTCAGACCTTCCACCAAAGTTGATGGGAGAACTTCTGCTTTGCAACCTTCCCCCACCCACCTCCTTCACCGAAACACCTTTGGCAAACTGAGCTCTGGAGTCTAACTTGTAGTATTGACTTCATATTGCTTTTCTTGTTCCCATGCTTTGTTTCTTTATTTTTCTCATATGAAAGAAAACATTCAGTATTTTTTGTATATGCATTTTTAATATTTCCTGCAGAGCTTAAAGTTTAGTAGTAATCAGTTCCTTTAACAGTTGCTTGTCTGAGTAGTTCTTCACCACACCTTCAATCATGATTGGTAACCTAGTTGTATGGAATATTTTTGAGTGATTGATACTCTCAAATCTTTAGTCTTTGAGCTAAACCAGAAAAAGAAGGATAAATATGGACTGATCCCACTTATAGACAGAAGTTGAAAACTTAAGAACAGAAGGGAAAATACAAACTAGAACTAGTACTTGATTTGGTATATTGCACCATAGTAAAGGACTCTTCGGTGGAAGTATTCAGGTCTTGGAGCGTGACAGTGGAGGACAACCTTGGTGGTGGGGTTAGAGTGTTATGTGGAAAACCGATAAATGTTTCCCATATGTAAACTACTAGTGAGTGTATACCATAAATTCCCCCAATAAAAGAAAAATATTTTTAACATTTTTTAGAGAATAAGTATTTTTACAATTAATAATTTTTATAAATGCTATTTATTTTTTACTTGATTGATATAGGCAAAAATTGAGAGGGAAATGGGAACTAGGGACAGAGATGGAGAGACACCTGCGGTCACTGCTTCACCATTTGCAAAGCTTTCTCCCTGCAGGTGGGGACTAGAGGCTTGAACCTGGGTCCTTAGGCACTGTAACATATGTACTCAGTCAGGTGCACCACTGCCTTGCCCCAAGATTCATAATAAGTAGGAAGAAAAATAAATAAATAAAATTATATATACTGTACCCCAGTTTAGCAAGTGAGTCAGCTTATTGGTTGGGCACACAACTCTTTGCTCCCAGAAACTCTTTGCTGGCCAGAAAAGTCAGAGGCATGAGGAAGTTGATTTGATGACAGCCACTGTCAATCAATCTTAAGTATAGATGTATGTAGACAAATGGAAGAGTCACCAACAATTTCCCTGACAGGAAAAAAAATATTCTTAGGATATAAATGTATGTAATTTATGAAGCTGCACAAGCTGTTCTGATGGTTTTTATAAATTCACATCCAGAAATAGTATAGCTGTAAGTGTATGTATTGATACTGGGCAAATAAATATGTCACCTAGACTATGTCTACATACATATATATGCATATATATAATATATTGTATTTGTGATAGTTCATTTTATGTAAAAAGGTTATGATAGAAAAATAGAGATTATGAATCTGACTGCAAATCTCACATTATCAGGTTTATCATTATCAGCTTTATCAGGTTCACATATAGTAGTCAATTTTTACACAAAATATGAAAAAATGTTCATGAAAGCTACGTATTTCGATAGTATGCCCTCAGCCTTAAATATAATGTCAGTAACTTCATTCTTGAGGCTTTATTTTATAGGTACTGCTCTCAAAACCAAAGTAATCCTTAAAATATACAGAATCCATAGTATATATTAATATTTTAACACAGAAATATGAATATTGAGAGTTAATGTTCAAGACTTGAAAATATCAAAATAGCATGAGTGGTCAATTGCATATTCATATTGTCTAGTAACAATATGAGTAGTGACCAAACCTATGAATTTTGGAAATTGGTTAGGTTTTAGATAGCAGTTAATTCTTTTTTCTCTGATCTAGTCTTGTATATTTCTAAACATATGAACATATTAGCATTCAGAGGAAGACTCAAATAGGCATTTCCATAGCTTCTGGAATCTTTTTTTCTGTACTTTGATGATTCTGCATAAATCTCTCTCTCTCTCTCTTTTTTTTTTTTGCCTCCAGAGTTATTGCTGGGGCTGGGTGCCTGCACCATGAATCCACTGCTCCTGGAGGCCTTTTTTTTCCCCCACTTTTGTTGCCCTTGTTGTTGTATCCTTGTTGTGGTTATTATTGTTGTTGATGATGTCATTCATTGTTGGATAGGACAGAGGGAAATGGAGAGAGGAGGGGAAGACAGAGGGGGAGAGAAAGATAGATACCTGCAGACCTGCTTCACTGCTTGTGAAATGACACCCCTGCAGGTAGGGAGCCGGGGGCTCAAACCGGGATCCTTAAACTGGTCCTTGCGCTTTGTGCCACATGCACTTAACCTGCTGTGCTACTGCCCCACCCCCAATCCCTTTTTAAAAGATTAATTAATTGAGTTATGAAAGGAAGAGAGGATCAAAAACATCATTCTAATATGTACTATGTCAGGAATAGAACTTGTGGCCTCATGCATGTAAATCTGGAGATGTACTAGCTATGCCACCTATAGCGCAGTATTCAGGAATCCTAATCATTTCACAGTCTCCAAATTTAAATCTCTGTTCAATTCAGTAAGATACTTGGGCTAGAGAAACAACATAAATGTTATGCAAATGACTTTTACACATGAGATTCTGGAGTTCTCAGGCTCAATCCCCAGCATTATCATATTCCAGAAGTGAGCAGTGCTCTGATAGAATAATAAATTAAAGAATTAGTTAATATGATCATCTGGGTTCCATTTTCTACATTCTAACCTAACAAATATCTCTAAGCAGAAAATGAAGGTATTAAACAGGGCCACCTAATTTGTTACCCTTTTATTATTAATAGTCTAATATATCCCACCAATCATTTTCTGGTAACTGAAATTCAGTATATTTTTTTTGGTCATGGAACAAGAGAACCTAGATCCAGATATATCATTAAAATTAGAAGTGGAAAATACTTTAAGAAAACAAAATGCAGTTTTATTTCAAAATGTTTTGTTCTTATAAATTTTCCATTAAATGTCACTTATGTACATTTAGTCAAGTAGTCAAATGTAACCATAGGCTATATTTAGCAATTAGAAAGGTAAATTTTGATGTACATAGTAATGGTCTTGATTTCTTATGCAATGAATACATTTAAAAGAATGAGTTTTAATTATTATGCCTTAATTTAAAATTAAGTCTATAATCCACATATAATTTGCAAAACCTGTTCATATAAGTGAATAATTTAAAACTAAGTAATCAGTGTCTCTGTCTCTCTCACTCTCTCACACATGCACACATATATGCAGACTTTTTCTTTTTAAATTGTCAGAAGTTTCTTTTCCAAGACCAAGCTATTTGTTAGGTAAAACTGAATGCCAACACCTTTTAAAACATGATATTTTAAGCTGAAAAGTTAAGCTGTGGGAATTTGGGGAAACTCGCTTTAGAAATATAATTGCTTTCAAAAACATTTTCTAGGACTTGAATGTCACCAAAGGAATAAAAATGAGTGGAAAAAGTAGGCTATGATCCTGAAAGCATCTGGGGAAGAATTTTTTTCTCTATAGTTTCATAATTTTGTATACATTTTTTATTTTTCTTTTCTCTTTGACATTTTTCTCTCTTGTTTGTAACATACTATTAAATGAGAAGTAGCATTTTGATGACTGGTGTCAAAAACAAACAAACAAAAAAGAAGCAAAACATGTGAATCCTGTTTAGTGATTGCTACATTGATCCTATGCCTGTCCTTTAGTGCACAATGGAGTGGCAGGTAAGTGTGACCTGTTAAATGCTGATGTGGTGTCAAGGGATTCTTATCCAATTTTTCACTAGAAAATAGTCTCTCATCTTAGTCTGACATTCTACTCCACTTGCCACTGTCAATGTCAGAGGAAGTGTCATTATTTGAACAACAGCATCTTTTAGAAGAAAAGACACCATGTTTACTTTTAATAATGTCAGCTGTTATACATTTAGAATTTCCTGGGGTTAGCAGAAGCATATTTGATAGGACTAAAAGGAAAACTCCTTGCCCATGTTGAGAATACTTACTCAATACTGGAAGGGTCTTTAAGAATTCAATTGCCAGCCTCCATTCAAGCCAAAGAGATGTTTTCTGTTAGATTTGTTTTTAATTGCTTTATTTCTTGAACATATAGCAATTTTATTTTATTTGTAAAAATTTTATTGTCACTAGAGTTATAACTGGGGATTGAGGCCTGAAAGACAAATCCACTTCCGTGGGTAGCCATTTCCTTTCCTTTTCTTTTCTTCCTTTTCTCTTTTCTTTTCTTTTCTTTTCTTTTCTTTTCTTTTCTTTTCTATTTTCCTTTCCTTTTCCTTTCCTTTCCTCTAATTTTCTTTTCTTTCCTTTTTTTTTAAAATCTTTTTCTGTTCCAGACTGGATGCATATTTTTCTTTTCTGCTCAGAGGTGTGTGAATATGACCCCTCTTTGGCCATACAGATCTGTCCCCAATGGGAAGGGACAAGAGACAGAAGCACAGACTATCTCACTGCTTTAGTAATGGAGTAAAATCCCTGAATCATGGTAAATGACACAGCTGAAGCTCTGTCTATGTATTGATAGTGTTCCTTCTTTGCTTAGGGGTCTGGGTGGTGGCACAACCAGGAGATCATACACATTACCATGCACAACTCAGGTTCAAATTCCCAGCTCCCAACTGTAGGTGTCAAGCTTCATCAGTGGTGGAACAGTATACTAAGGACCTCTCTTTCTGTCTCTGCCTTTCCTCTCAATTTCTCTCAGTAAAGAAAGATATAGGAAAAAGGCTTTCAGGATTGCTGGAAACATGGTTTAGACACAAGCCCAGAGATAAGCTGGGTGGTAATTAAAAAATAAAAAGACAGAGCCATATACTAATTTAATGCAATTCCAATCAATTATCTTAAATAGGGAAAATACTCCAAAAGTTTGTATGAAAGCAGAAAAACCTAAAATCGTCAAGCAATCCTGGGGTAATAGAACAAAACTGGAGGCAACATGCTTCCAGATTTTAAATATAGTATAGGGTCATGGTAATAAAAATTGCTGATACTGGAACAAAAATAAAGACATTAGTGAAATAGAATTTAGAGCCCATAAACACCCAATACACACACATATTTAAGAATATCCAGTTATTGACAAGGGTGCCCAAAATACTAAGTGGAGAAAGGAGAATCTCTTCAACAAATGGTGTTGGGGAAATTGGTTGAAGTGTCCAGAAGAATGAAACTGAACCACTACAGTTCACCACACACAAAGGTAAACTCCAAATGGATTGAGGATTTGGTTATTAGAAGAGAAACCATTAAATATTTAGAGGAAAACATTGGCAGAACTCTTTTTGATCAAAATTTAGAAGCATTAATTACTCAATCTAACCACAATTAATTAATTAAACCAATGAGATACATCAAATTGAAAAGCTTCTTCAAGGCAAGATGAATCAGCAGCTAAACAGTGAATCTTCTTTTTTTTTATTTATTTATTCCCTTTTGTTGCCCTTATTATTTTATTGTTGTAGTCTGGTTGGTTAGGACAGAGAGAAATGGAGAGAGCAGGAGAAGACAGAAAGAGAGAGAGATAGACACTTGCAGACATGCTTCACTGCTTGTGAAGCGACTCCCCTGTGGATGGGGAGCGGGGGTTTGAACCAGGATCCTTATGTTGGTCCCTGTGCTTTATACTACCTACATTTGACCCACTGCACTACTGTCTGACTCCCAACAGTGAAGCTTCTTACATAATGGCATAATGGGAAAATATCTTTACATACCATGCATCAAGCAAAAAGCTAGTCATTAACTATATAGAGAGTTGGCCAAACTCAGCAACAACAACAACAAAAACCCACCAAAACAACAAATTACCATATACAAAAGCTGCTGTGGGGGATGGGGGCGGGGTCAAGCAGTGGCATACCTGGTTAGGCGCACATAGTGCAAGGACTCCTAGAAGGATCTTGGTTCAAACCCCCAGCTTCCCACCTGGTGTTGGTCACTTAACAAGCGGTGAAGCAAATTTGCAGGTGTCCACCTTTCTAGTTCTCTTCCCCTGCCAATTTCTCTCTGTCCTTTCTAATAAAATGAAGAAAGAAAAAAAAAAGCTGCCAGGAACAGTGGTTCATGGATTCTTAGTGTAGGCACTGAGCTCCAGTGATAAACCTGAAGGCAAAGAAAAAAAAATGTGGGGAGACGATATGGACAGAAGATTCCCCAAAGAGGAGATCCAAAAGGTTAAAGGACATTTGAAATAATGCTTAAATTCACTGATTATCAGGGAAATGCAAATTAAGGCAACAGTGAGATACCATGTCACTCCTGTGAGAATATCATACATCAAAAAGGACAGCAACAACAAATGTTGGAGAGGGTACAGGGGTAGCAAAATCCTCCTGCACTGCTGATGGGAGTGTAAATGAGTCCAACCCCTGTGAAGAGCAGTCTGTAGAATTCTCAAAAGGCTAGAAATGGATCTACCCTGTGACCTGAAAATTATTCTCCTGGGGAGATAGCCTAAAAAATCAAATACACTCATCAAAAAAAAAAAAATCTGTGTATTCCTATGTTCAAAGCAGCACAATTTGTAATAGCCCACACTTGGGAGAACCTAGGTATCCAGGAAGAGATGAGTAGTTAAGAAAGTTGTGCTGTAGTTGAAAAACAAGATCAGAACAGAAAACACTAAGCAGAACCTGGACTGGAGTTGATATATTGCACCAAAGTACTCTGGCGTGTGGGGGGAAGGAGGATAGGATGAGAGTGGACCTAGTGGGGATTGTATTGTTACATGGAAAACTAAGACATGTTATGCATGTACAAACTGTTGTGTTTGCTGTCGAATGTAAAACATTAATCCCCCAATAAAGGGGGGAAGAAAAGAAAGCTGTGGTATATATACACAATGGAATACTTACTCAGCTATTACAAATGATGAAGTCACATTCTTCACCTCATCTTGAATAGAACTTGAAGGAATCTTGTTAAGTGAGATAAGCCAGAAAAAGGAGGACAGCTATGAAATTATCTCACTCGGCAGACTGGGAGTGTGGATCGACCAGTCAAAGGCCATGTTCAGCGGGGAAGCAATTACAGAAGCCAGACCTTCCACCTTCTGCAACCCACAACGACCCTGGGTCCATACTCCCAGAGAGAGAGAGAATGGGAAAGCTATCAGAGGAGGTGATGGGATATGGAGATCGGGTGGTGGGAATTGTATGGAGCTGTACGCCTCTTATCCTAAGGTTTTGTTAATGTCTCCTTTCATAAATAAATAAATAGAAATTATCTCACTCGTGGACAAATGTTGAGAAATAAAGACAGAAAGAGAAAGCACTATAGAAGTTGAACTGAATTTTGTGTATTTCACCAAAGCAAAAGACTTGGAGGGAGATCTTTCAGGTCCTGGTGCACAATGGTAGACTACGAAGGGCCTAGGCTAGAGGTAAAAGTGTATTGCAAAAAAAATGAGAAATATTATACACGTATCAACAAATGTATTTACTGTAAATCAGTAATCTCCATCAACATAATAATAAGTAGTATAGAAATAAGTGAAAACCACAAAGTGAGAATATAAGGAGGACCATCTACAGTTATTGTTGTATTAAGGTAAGTAGAAGAAAATGTAAACATTGAGAGAAATTAACTATTATAATGACAAAAATAGAATATTTTATAATTTAATAAAATAAAAAACATAACAAATGGCTGGGAGAAAAAAATAAAATAAGAATATCCATATTTTGGGGGACACTGTTAAGCATTCGTTTTATAATTCCAGAAAGACATAACAGTGAAAGTTTAATTTTTTTTTTTTTTTTGTTAATGACTAAGGGTCAGGGAGATAGTTTACCTAGAAGGATGTGTGTATTCTCCTGCTCATAACCCAAGTTCAAGCACTTGCGTCTCATGAAGTATACAAAAGGACGATTAAGTGTGTTAATGTCTCTCCCCCCTCTTTGTTTTTTCAGTCTTTGCATTTGAATGAAAACTTGTCCTGGAAGAGTAAAATTTCATGTATAAATTCACAATGCCCTTGCTCCACAAATGTACATAAAAGTAAATATATTTATATTTTACTTCCAGTTTTAATAAAAAGTATGAATTCATAATTCTGAAAGCCTAAAAAACTGGGTAAAAGTAGGAAAAGTACATTAAAATTTAACAAAAGGGAATAAATAAATAAATATAAAATTAAAAAAAAAATTTAACCACTGAAAACATTTTTATGGTAAAAATTCTTTAAAGCAGCCATAATCTTTATTTAAAGTTGAAAAATAAAAATCACAGCAACTTTTGCTAGAACTGTTAAGTTTCAAAGAAAATGAAGAAACGTTTTTAGCGATATGATGAAAGAAATTAGGAATTATTATGCCCATAAGAGTGTCATTCAAGGATGAAAAAAAAAAAAAGGAAAGGAAAACTTTGTGGGTCAAGAAACTTAGAGAATTAATCACAAACAGATGTGCATTACAAGAAAGCTATGAGGTTCTTCATAGAATAAGTAACGACAGGAAAAATCTAATATATACAAAGATTAAAAAATACCAGAAATGTAATAAATAAATGTGACTAAATAAAATTCTCATTTTAATAAATTATAACTTTGTGAAAATAAAGCACTATTCAAAGCAGACATGATAGCAATATAAGGTATATTTTGTAGCATTTGCTCATAACATAGAAAAAATCTCAAAAGAATGCTGAAGGATACAGATAGAAACAATAGACTACATACTGCATGTTTTCATTTCTATACATTACTAAAAAATTATAACCAAGAGCAAAGGAAAGAGATTTATGCCACTCAGAGATAATCATTTTACAGTGGATTAACTGAAAAGAAACTTAGGAGAAATTAAAGGTAATGGAAATGATTTTTATTATGACGTTAGTGATAGTCAACCAATGCTCATATATCAAATTGTACACTAATGACTAATATATATCATTGTTCGTGAAGCATATGTTTGTAAATTTAATTTTAAAATATTTTATAGCACAGACTATCAAATGAAAAGTAAAGTCACAAATCAGATAATGATTCTACATTACAAAATTCTTCACTACCTTTGTTTTGATTGATGTTTTAAGATTGAAACTGGATTTTTGGACTCCTTTGACTATTAATCAGTCAAACTATTTCAACATTTTCTAGGCATAAATACGACCTTCATTTAGAATGATAAAAATGTGTCAGGACTGGTAAACTATAAATGCATTACATGTAAATTGTATATATTTAAATATAATAGTGTGCACTAAAATTAAAGAACCAAGAAGTTGATTTCTGTATCTGTTATTACTTCAGCTTCATACAGGTTTTAAGAGTAGCAACAGTCTTGAAAAATAAAGACTGATTATAAATTTATCTATTTGGCTGGGCAGTGACACATCCATCCAGTAAAGCACACTTTGCATAAGAACAATGCACAAGAACCAAGGTTCAAGCCTTAGGAGAAAGCTTCACATGTGGTAATGTAATGATGCAGAAGTCTCTTTTTGTCTCTCTCTCCCCTTTCCCCTATCTCTACCTCTTTATTTCTCTCTTTTTCTTCTCCCTCTCCATTTCTCTCTATATACAATACAACAATAAGGGGGAAGGTGAGGGGGAAATGGTTACTAGTAGTGGTGAAGTCATCTTAAAGGCAGCAAGTCCCAGCAGTAACCCTGGTGGAAAAAGTGTTTTGCTATAAATGATTGTGGAAAGATGCTTTTAAAAATAATTCATATTCCTTCAAACCCATTTTTGGGGGTTGCTTGTGCACTTTATGTGGTATCATTAGTATAAGAAATAGTACCTTATGTGGAGGAAGCAGAATGTGTCAAATTTGTAGATTTTCATTCAGTCTGAAGTCTGAAATAATACATTGGTAAAGTCTCAGTTTCTTTTTTATTAAGAACTGGAAATTAACTAAAATATTTCAATATTTCTGCTTGAAACTCATAGACCAGTCAACAAGCATTCTGTCATAAGTTAAAGTAGCTAGACTGTAACTAAGTAATGGCAGGAGGAAGACAACCCCTACCACTCATATTCAATGTAAATTGACTTTTGTTGTTGTTTAAGAGTGTCTCTTTGTTATCTTATTTTTTTATTCCTTGTGATTCAAAATTTACTAATAATTCTACAATAAATCTTTCTTATTTTAGATTTTATTTGAGATATATATCTTATTTAACAAGGTGGACATGGGATAAAGTAATGAAGTCCCAAAAGAAAACAGAAGTAATTATTTTTCTTTTTTCATTTATCTCTTTTTCTTTTTCTTTTTTTTTTGTTTTTACAAATTAAAGAATCTCTTCAATGCAAAGCATAATTATGCATATTCATTGGTAATTTGCTATATGAATTTGGGAGACTTCCAGAGGCATGGCTATGAAGTAGCAGCAGTTATGTTTCTCTCTCCCCAGTCAACAAGGAAAAACAATGAAAACCATCTGAAAACTCAACAAAATATGACCAGCATTTCTTTGGAAACTCACTAAACCACAGGTGAGTACAGACATGTGTGGCTCATGGACAGAACAGGTAGGAAGGAGAAATTCCTGGGACTAAAATGCTGCACTCAGGGATTGTCTTCAAATATGAGGAAGACACATAGTATGAAGTGCAAGGACTGGTGCAAGCATCTCGGTTAGAGGCCCCCAGCTTCCCACCTGGCAGGGTGTTGCTTCACAAGTGGTGAAGCAGGTCTGCAGGTGTCTTTCTTTCCCCCTTTCTGTCTTCCCCTCCTCTTTCCATTTCTCTCTGTCCTATCCAAAAACAACAACAGCAATGATAATGATAACAATAGTAAAACTCTGAGGAATAAATAAAAAATCTTTACAAAAACTTAGAAACTGAAGAAATTTGCTACTACCAAAGTTGTCTTGCAAGAATAAAATTCCAAATTTTAATAAGATTATCAGTATTAAAATAGAACCAGGAACACAACAGCAGTGATAACCAGATATGGGAAAGCAAAATAGAGTGAGAGTGACACAATCCAATGTTGGTGAATTAAGGCCAACTTAAAAAGGATAGGAAAGGGAAGCACAAAGTAGAACTTGCACTGGGTTTGGTGTATTACACCAAAGCAAAGGACACTGGGAAGGGAGGGGTGGGAGAGAGTTAGGGGTAAGGCTTTGGACTGGTAGAAATGGAGGCTGAGAATGAGTGTTTTACAAACACTTATCAAGTTTCAGCAACTGTAATGTAAACTAATAACCTCCAATTAAAGGAGAGAGAGAAAGAATCTGAGTTTTAGATCAATGTTTAAAAGAAAATTAGATGTGTTTAGAAAAATTTTTGGGAGGTCTTGGGAAGTAGCACTTTTCTTTGTAAAAGACTTTCATACCTGAGGCTCAGATCCAGGTTCAAACATTGGCTATTATCACTATATGCCAGAGATCTGCAATACTCTGGCAAAAAAGATATAAATCTATCATATTGTACTTTGTCCTAGTTTAGTATTGAATTGCTATTTAAGAGATCTGCAAAAAAAACAAATATATGTAAAATTAAATGAAAAAATATATAGGTAAAGTTGTTAAATAAATTATAGCTTTCATAGGTAATGAAATTTACTGAAATATTTTCAGAAAATTTTTTTTCTAATCTGTCCTAGTGCAAATTTTGCCATTATTATCTGAATTTTTGCCATTACAATAATATTTAAACCATAAGTGTTTGGGAGCCAGATGGTGACACACCTGGTTAAGTGCACACATTACAGTGTGCAAGGACCCAAGTTCAAGTCCCTAGTCCCCCCCTGCAAGGGGAAAGCTTCAGGAGTAGTGAAGCAGTTCTGAAGGTGTCTCTCTCTTTCCTCTCTGTCTCTGTCTCTATTTTATAAGTATAGATTTTATTTATTTATTCATTCAGTCATTCATTCATGAGAAATGATAGGAGAGTAAG
The DNA here is from genome assembly GCF_950295315.1 of Erinaceus europaeus. Taxonomy (NCBI): domain Eukaryota; kingdom Metazoa; phylum Chordata; class Mammalia; order Eulipotyphla; family Erinaceidae; genus Erinaceus; species Erinaceus europaeus. The sequence continues at coordinate 84,231,742 of NC_080169.1, forward strand.
AGGAAGAACCTGATATCATTCTGGGACATGTGATGCCTGGGATTGAACTCAGGACCTCATGCTTGAGAGCCCAAAGTCTTATTCACTGTGCCACCTCCTGGACCACTCTCTTTCCACTCTCTATTTCCCCATCCCCTCTCAATTTCTTCAGTCTCAGATATTTTTTAAAGGTTTAATTTTTTTATCTTTATTTATTTATTGGATAGAGACAGCCAGAAATCGAGAGGGAAGGGGTGATAGGAAAAGATACAGAGACAGACACCTGCAGCCCTGCTTCACCATTTGCAAAGCTTTGCCCTTGCAGGTGGGGACCAGGGGCTCAAATCCAGGTCCTTGAGCACTGTAACATGTATGCTCAACCAGGTGTGTCACTACCTGGCCCCTAATCTCAGCTATTGATAGCTCCTCTTATACATTGTTATTTCATTATGAAACTAAAAATGGTTGTAAACTGTGGGTCCCTCTTTCTGTGTACCTTTCTCACAATTCTCAAATTGTTCTATTTGCTTCCATTTTGACTTCCAATACTATCATTTTTTTAACATTGTTTTCAGGATAATCTTAACAAAATATATGAAAGATTATGTTACTCTCTGAATTTTGAACCCCAAACTATGTCCTTCTTATTATTAATAACATAGAGTGTTATTATTTATCCTGGATTTCCTTCATGTCCATGTCTTTAGTCTAATTCTCCACTGTACTTTTTATGCTTATCAGTATGTTCTAATATATTTATATTCTAACATTTTACTGAACAAAGCAGGATTGCTTCCATCTCAAGACTTTTGAACTTGCTATTCACTCAGATTTTAGCATTCATTTTTTTCTGACAATTACATAAAATACCCCACAATTCCTTGTAAGTATGTCAAAGAATTACATGTCAAAAGAAGTTATTTTTGAAAACACTATGTATACTAGACTATCCACCAAACTGTGTCCACTTGTGCTTTCTTTTTTAGTTCCTACTAATGCACACTATATGACTATAAACTTCAGTTTTTACTCCTTCATAAGCTCAATAGGAATGAAAATTTTATTTATATACCCTATTGAACATTACATTCTATTTCTTAAATGTTCAATAATTATAAAATAATTGAAAGCAAGTTAGTCTTGAATATATAAAAATAATAACATGCTTGAAAACTAAAATACAGCACCATTGAAATTTTCCACAGAAAATAGATTCCTGAGATATATAGGCAAATAGAATCTCTTCGGTATTCGTTTCCAGATTACCAATGAGTTTATGTCACCTTTAGGAGAATTAATAGCTTGAAGTCTGTATTCTCCACCATTCATACCATCAGCATATTTTCATATATATTTTAGAATTTATATCAGGTAACAAAGTGGAATCTGTGATTGAATTTTAAATTTATGTACATAAAGCATTTCTATTTCATAATAGTCATCCTTTTGCAAATTTATAGTGTATTATTTTATGAAAGTCCTTTTATCTATGATTCTTCCTTCCCTTTATATTTTTTTGAGAACAGTTATTATAAAATATTTGTGGTATATAGAGATAATTAGCTTGAAAAAAAAAGTCAATACTTATACTCATAGTCCAGATCACTATTAAGGGGTTTGCCAATGGTCATAAAGATCCATGCTGCCTGTTTTGGCCCCAAGTCCCAAATAATGAAGAGAAATGTTTTTTTAAATTCTCATTCTATCATCATTTGAGAGATTAAGTATTTTTCCAAACATATAGAGCCATTTTTGTTGCATACTTCTAGAGGAACCTATAATCTGAAATATTCATTAGACAGACTTCCTGAAAGATTTACAAATGAATTTAATGTCTTCTGAAACTTATCACTAAAGTGCTTATGCTTTTGGTAATGATGGAACTTGAAGCAAACACCAGCTTAAATGGAGAATTTAGCAGAATGTTGAACTTTAAACAAAAATATAGATAGGAGAGTAAGAAAAAATAGCTTCTCATTTTTGTTGTTGTTTCAATAATTATAACTAACTCAGTTGACTTCTACTTCTGAAAAAGCTAGATATTTTGTCCCAGATTCTATTTATCTATATCTAAGATATATAATATCCTTCTCACATTTGTGCTTCTCATATCTTATTTCCAATGTCTCTACTGACCTTATTTCTGTATCCAGGGATACTGTCTAGTTTTACACTTAGAGCACACAGAGATATGCTGTTCAGTCTTCTCAGCATTTTTCATGAGGAAAATCAATGGCAGATACTATGTCACTGTTTTAGCAATTTTCCCAAAGTGTTGAGAGGTCTTAAAGTTTCATTCTACTGAAAATATTGCCTTTCAAATCCTACAGTTATGCCAAATGAGTCTTCTGAAACAGTGATCAATGGGGAAATAGTTCAGTCCTCTGACTCAGACTTCTAGAAAACATCCTCACTGAACTATACTGACTGCCCAAGTAGATCCTAAAATTTAACAAGCTTTCATTATTATTAGGCTGTTGGAAAAGTTGTGAGTTATTACTGTGTTTCTATGCAAAAATGTATCATAACATTTCCACAAACCCAATACACACACACACACACACACGTAAAACTGAAAACTTTCATTACTTTTCTATTTGTTTTTCATGGAAGAATGAATGAGATTAAAAAAATAATGTTAATCAGTTTTCTGATTAACACTACAGAAGATATTGTGCAAGCATACTCTCTCATCACTTTTATGCTCCATTTTTTTTTTTTGTCATTTGTCAGTGACTAACAAGTTTCTCTAGAAACAAAACTTGATTATTAGGCTAATCAGTTAACGTACTCACCATTTCCATTGAAAAGTTGTACATCACCTTATATTTGTCGTAATTTTATGGGAGACTGAGTAGGTAGCTCTAGAGTACACTATTTTTTCTTTTTTTTTTTGTCATTGTTCTAGTTAATTAGAAAATAAATGCTGTGGTCCGGGAGGTGACGCAGTGATAAAGCTTTGGACTCTCAAGCATGAGGTCCCGAGTTCGATCCCCGGCAGCACATATGCCAGAGTGATGTCTGGTTCTTTCTCTCTCCTCCTATCTTTCTCAGAAATAAATAAAATCTTTAAAAATAAAATAAAATAAAATAAATGCTGAAAAAATAGTGCACTTTGGAAAAACCAGTTCAGTCCTCTAGATTGGGTTTTGTTGTTGTTGTGATTATCAGTTGTTTTGTTTATTTTGGCCATCCCATGGACTTTATAACTCTTTATAACTAACTTTTTCAGATAAAGAGAGAAAGAGAAAGAGAGAGAGAGAAACAACAGTACCAAAGTTGCTAAAATTTCCTCCAATGCAGTGTGGGGTCTGGGGTTGAACCTAGACAATGCATATGGCAAAGTAGTGCACTGTGTGATCAATTTTTATCAGCTAATCTAGAGTTTCTTCATTCATCTATGTATCTAGAAAAATCAATGTTCTCATTTCATTATTAAGTTAATGAGTAAATATTTTTATGAAAGGGGGCTGGAAGATGGTGCACTAGGTTAAGTGCACATAGTAGGAAGCACCAGGACCTGTGCAAGGATCCCAGTTTGAGCCCTTTGCTAGCCACCACTGAATTTTGCAAGCAGTGAAACAGGTCTGCATCTGCAGGTGTCTGTATTTCACCCTCTACGTTTTCTCCTCATCTCTCAATTTCTCTCTGTCCTATCAAAAACAAACAAACAACACAACAAAAATGAGACAAAAGCTACAGGAGTAGTGGATTTGTAGAGCAGGCACCGAGCCCTGGCAATAACCATGGAGGCAAATATATATATATATGTATAAAGTTGTCTGAACCCTAGAATTAGAATTGGTTTCATTATTTTTCTTGCTTAGTATATAACTCTTCATTAGAGATGACTAGTTCTTTAAGAACTAAGACATATAATTATGCAAAGTTGGTATAATACGCTTTTTGGGTACACACCACTGACCTCCATATAGAATTGGAGTCACGCATAATAGTCTCAGTAAATATACATGGAATGGATGCCTGAATGAATCACAATAGTGTAAAATATATGACACAAACTAATAGGAACAGACACATAAATATTAGACACAATAATTAAAGAAAGTTTCATCAAAAAGAAACTAGAATTGGATAGTGGAAAATAAACATGACACATGTTGGTTAAGAAAAACACTAGGATATTCTGATAGTATGAATGGATGAAAAAATTGATGTGAAATGTCATGTGGACATTAAGAAGACTGCCTTTATTTGGTGGAATGCTTTGTGAAATAGATTTGAAAATGTCAGATCAGCTAGATTATCTAGGGTCATAAATTAATGGCAAATGTTAGAATTAATATAGTAAGCAATAGAGAATAAAGAATTGTAATTCAATTGTTGCATCTCAGTCAATAAGATTACTGTGAAAAATCTAACTTTATTCTCTCTCTCTTTTTTTTTTTTCTATAACTAGTAACCATAACCACCAGATGATATAAAATGGGAAGTACTACACACAGGCTTATAGTATAATCATTTGAGTCTACTTAGGAGTGCTCTTCTTGCAGTCTGACTTTTACAATGTTGTATCTCTAAATCTGTGTAATTGTGTTAACTGGCTACAATATTTGCCTCTTCTATTTTTGATGTCACTGATTCAGAGCCTAGAAAGAATGAAAACTTGGATCCCAACAGAGTAACTATAAGAATATAGGTCTTCATCAACTTACAATAGAACTATATCCAGCTAACCTCATTATCCATTAAATATATGTTAAAATGCATTCAAAATACATAATCTACAAAACACCACAGCTTCAGTCTAGCCTGCATGTATGATATTGAGAATACTAACAATAACCTGCAATTTTTCAAAATCACTTAGAACAAAGCTTATTTTGAAATAATGTATAGAACTATTTTTTTAATTCTGTATAACATAGCATTTTGGTTGTTTATCTTTCTGATTGTGTCACTGGCTAAGGAGCTGTGACACAGTGAAGACCCAAGATCCCCAGAATCAGAAAAATATATATATATAATGTATAAACTAATCAAGGAAAAAGATCAAAATCCATAATTTAAAGTATAGTTTCTACTAAAGTAACTTCACACATGGTAGTAAAGAGGCTATGTATGGGGATTTGTAAATATTTAGTTTTATGTGACAGATTATTTGAGAAGAGCTTGATATATTACAGTAAATTGAGCTTGGGGCTACAGAGCAGCAGTAGCTATGTTTCTCTCCTTTCCTCTGCCTGGTCAACTAGGAAAACCAAAGAAGATCATCTGGGACCACAACAAGGCAGGTCTAGAGGGACTTCAGGAACCCATCAAGTCACCAGTGAGTGCAAATATGTGTAGCTCCTGATCAGAGAGGAGTCTAGGGAGGGAGTAAGTGGCCGGTAACAGTCCAGCAGTTTACTGGCTGAGGCACCACCTCTAGTCTGTTTTACCAACAAAAAGACTGCTGAAGGGAGGAGAGGACTCCCCTAAGACTCACCAAATGCAACTGTGAGTCTCCATTGCTACCGCCCTCAGAGGCTGGAGCTGCAGGAGGGAGGCCCTGTGCTGACACCAGGGGACAGAGAACTGACCAGGAAATTCAGAAGTTTTACATCTTGGTGGAGCTGTGTAGTGGGAGCCTTTCTATGTTGTTCTCCTGATGAGACCACAGTGAATAGTTGCCTCAGAACCTACAGGCTATAAACGGGACTTGTTTAGAAACTCATGGGCCCCAGCAGTGCTTCCCAGCTTGGAAGAGAAGCTGAATTAAGCTTGGAGCTTTGGATCCTTGGGGTGTGAGAGTCTTTTTGCATAACCACTGGATTATCTCCCCCCCACCCTGCTTTATCTCTTGGTCAGGAGTGAGGGATTAAGTTAAATGCATACTTATCATTTAAAAGCCCTCAGGATCCCATAGCCTACAGGGGAGAAAAAGAACAAAAGAGGTTTTTAAACCACTGTGCTCCAACTCAGGGACTAAAATAATACTGAAACAACTATCAATTTCCACAACTGTGAATCCTTTAAGTACCTTACTTAGACACAAGTCAATCCAGGCAAGAGTGATCAGTAATTTGAAAAGTACTGAGAGAGGGACCTTCTTCTTCTTCTAGTGTTTGCCCTTCTTCCGTAGCCAGTTAACAGCGTCAGGTTGAGCCTGATGTAAAGTTTCGAGACCTCCTTTGAATCTGGAGAGGTGGCAGTCATTGACTATGTGGGTCATAGTCTGTCTGGAGCCACAGGGGCAGTTCGGGTTGTCTCTGGCTCCCCAGCGATGGAACATAGTGGCGCACCGGCCATGGCCTGTTCGATAGCGATTGAGGAGGGCCCAATCAAAACGTGCTAGGTCAAAGCCGGGTTGATGCTTGCAGGGGTCTGTGATGAGGTGTTTGTTCTTTACCTCAGCTGACTGCCAACTTTGTTTCCAAGAGACTGGAACAGAGAAGTTCAGTGCAGGCATAGGGGACCAGATTGGCTGACTGACGTCAAGCGTTGGACAGGGTGGGTGAAGATATCCGCGTATATTGGCAGGTCTGGTCGAGCATAGACATGGGAAATGAACTTAGATGATGCCGCATCCCGATGAATATCTGGCGGGCGATGTTGCTAAGAACTGGCAGCCTCATAACATACTATATAGAATGGTTAAACCATCAAGAAGAAATATTGGAGAAATGAACTAGGACAAGAGTCCAGCTAAAAGTCCCCCAAAGGCTGAAGCACAAAATGATGCGGTCAACATCCAAACACTAGTTAAGGAAATAGTCACAGGAGTGAATAAAGAGTTTGAAAAATTGTCGTCAGAAAAGCAGAAAAAACAAACGATACTGTGGAAGAAAACATTATCTCAGGGTTATTAGAGAGCTGAAATCTGAAATAGCTAAGCTAAGAACACAACTAGCTGAACAAGCTAAATCAATATCACAACAGGGTAACAAAATAAACTCCAGGAAACAGTAGAGAGCAGAGAGAATAGAATAACTGAGGCTAAAGACAGAATTAGCAAGAATGAGGATGAATTAGAGACAACTAAAAAAGAAGTAAGAGAACTCAAAAAGCAATTAAGAGATACTGAAAACAACAACAGAGAACTATGGGATGAACTTTAAAAAGAAATAATATAGGCACTATGGCTTACTAGAGGAAGAAAGAGAGGGAGGGAAGAAATAATTCTTCAGGACATAATAGCTAAGAACTTCTCTAGTCTAGACAACATAAAAGACATAAAGGTTCAAGAAACCCAGAGGTTCCCAAACATAATTAATCCAGACTTAAAGACACCAAGACACATCATATGTATAATGTAAAGGAATAAGGATAATGAGAGGATCCTGAAGGATGAAAAAGAAAAACAAATAGTCACCAAAAGAGGAAAACCCATAAGATTAGCAACAAACTTCTCCACACAAACACTACAAGCCAGAAGAGAATGTCAAGAGATCTTTCGAGTGCTCAACAAGAAAGGCTTTCAACCAAGACTACTGTACCCTGATAGACTGTTATTCAGACTAGATGGAGGCATGAAAACCTTCTCAGACAAGCAACAGTTGAAAGAATAAACTATCACCAAGCCTTCCCTGAAAGACGTTCTGAAAGTTATCCATTAAACAGTCAGACCACCATAAATAGGCCATAAATAAAAACACTCTAAAAATCTACCAGAATGGCATTAAAATATCTTCAGTCTTTGATATCAATAAATGTCAATGGCCTGAATTCACCTATTAAGAGGCACAGAGTAGGAAGAATGATCAGAAAACACAACTCAACAATAAGTTGTCTACAGATAATCCACCTAATTCAACAAGACAAACCGACTCAAAGTGAAAGGATGGAAAACTATTTTACAAGCCAGTAAATTGAACTCAGGATTTTTCAGGAGAGAAAACAAGTTCAGACTATATAATTTTCTTTTTATTTTTTTTATTTATAAAAGGGAAACATTGACAAAACCATAAGTTAAGGGGGTACAGCTTTGTACAATCTCCACCACAGAACTCTGTATCCCATCCCTCCTCTGATAGTTTTCCTATTCTTTATCCCTCTGGGAGTATGGACTCAAGGTCATTGTGGGATGCAGAAGGTTGAAGATCTGGTTTCTGTAATTGCTTCCCCTCTGACAATGGGCATTGACAGTTCGATCCATACTCCCATCCTGTCTCTCTATCCCTAGTGGGGAAGGTCTCGGGGGAGGCAGAGCTCTAGGACACATTGGTGGTGTCCTCAGTCCAGGGAAGTCTGCTTTGCATCATGCTAGAATCTGGAACCTGTCTAGTCCCTGATCTAAGGGGGAATGTTTTCAGCTTCTGTCCATTGAGTATGATGTTGGCTGTAGGTTTGCTATATATATGGATTACACTATCTTTAGGAATTTCCCGTCTATTTCTATTTTTTGTAGTTTCTTGAGCATGAATGGGTGTTGGATTTTGTCAAAGGCTTTCTCTGCATCTATTGAAATAATCATGTGGTGTTTGGTTTTGCTTTTATTGATGTGATGTATGACATTGATTGACTTACGTATGTTGAACCAGCCTTGCATTCCTGGGATAAATCCCACTTGGTTTTGATCAACAATCTTTTTGATATACTGCTGTATCCGGTTGGCCAGGATCTTGTTTAATATTTTGGTGGCTTGTTCATCAGAGATATTGGTCTGTAGTTTTCCTTTTTTGTTGTGTCCCTATTTGCCTTTGGTATCAGGGTGATGTTGGCTTCATAGAAGGTAGAAGGGAATGTTCCTGTTTCACCCATTTAAATTCACCCATTATAAGGCACAGAGAGGGAGGATGGATCAGAAAACACAACCCAACCATATGCTGCTTGCAAGAATCCTACCTGACCCAACAAGACAAACACAGACTTAAAATGAAAGAATGGAAAACTATCATACAGGCTAATGGACCACAAAAAATGGCAGGAACAGCCATTCTCATCTCTGACACAATAGATCTTAAATTAAATAAAGTAATAAAAGATAGGGAAGGCCATTACATAATGATTAGAGGATCAATCAACCAAGAAGATTTAACAATTATTAATACCTATGCACCCAATGAGGGCCACTCTATATACATCAAACACCTACTGAAAGAACTAAAAAAATACATCAATAGTGCTACAATAATCAACACCCCATTCTGACACATAGACAGATCAATGAAGCAGAGAATCAACAAAGAAACAAGAGAATTCCAGGACTGGGGGAAGTAGGGGCTCTATAGTGGAGATGTGAGGTTCCTGCTGTCTTAGGGTTCAAAATGACAATCGATAGTTAATGTTATCATCACATTATTTGGTAATTGGGTTAACTTTGAAAAGTCCTTTTGTTATGGTTTGCTGTACAGTACCCAGTATCTTGTATATAGCTGTGCTATTGGAAGCTTCTGATCTACTTGGTCTAGGCTTTTGAGAGAGTCCGCATATCAAATACACAGCCTATATATTAAAAAGATGCAGTTTGTGTTTTGAAAAACTTTGAGACATACAATTGATTTTCCCCCTCTCATATTAATTAACTAGTGATTTATATGTCTACATTTTGCTAGGAGTGTACATAAACACCATTCCCATCACCAAAAGACTGTGACCCATCCCTCCCAGCCACTCCCACCCCCCACTGGCCCAGGAAGCTGCATGTCTACCCCTCACCACAGGGTTTTTACTTTGGTGCCCTACTTACAATTTGGTAAGATCCTGCTTTTAGTTTCCCTTTCAGATCTTCTTAGTCAACTTCTGTTGATGAATGGGATCATCCCATACTCATCTTTATCTTTCTGACTTAGCTCACTTAACCTGGAACCCTTGGATAGGGCCCACTTTCCAGTATGCATCTCCCAATCCATATCAAATAATATTGCATCTGCCGATCACAACCTAACCAACACAACGATTGCCACTTCAACATGCTTCAGCTCAAACTGTGTCCAGAGATTTCACGTGTGGAATGACAACCCTTCAGCTTCATTACTCGGGTGAGACTTTTCCTTTCATAGTATACTCTAATTTCATCTCAGGTGGTTCACTTTCTAACAAAGTCCCAAAACCTAGATATACACCAGTTACTGTGAGAGAGAGCATATGTTCACACGTATCCATAAACTACTGCAAAATATATACCTGAAAGCAGAAGTACACTAGAGTTTGCAGTGAGTACCTCCCTAACACTTCCTCTCCACTATTCCAAGCTTTGGGTCCATGATTGTTCAACAATTTGTTTGGCTTCGTATGTTAACTCTCTTTTCAGTCACCAGGTTCCAGATGCCATCAGGATGCTGGCCAGGCTTCCCTGGATTGAAGACCCCACCAATGCGTCCTGGAGCTCAGCTTCCCCAGAGACACACCCTACTAGGGAAAGAGAGAAGCAGACTGGGAGTATGGACTAACCAGTCAACACCCATGTTCAGCAGGGAAGCAACTACAGAAGCCAGACCTTCTACCTTCTGCAACCCACAATGACCCTGGGACCGTGTTCCCAAAGGGATAGAGAATGGGAAAGCTATCAGGGGAGCGGGTGGGATATGGAGATTGGGTGGTGGGAATTATGTGGAGTTGTATCCCTCCTACCCTATGGTTTTGTTAATTAATCCTTTCTTGAATAAAATAAATAAATAAAAGAAACAAGAGAATTAAATGAAAAGATGGACATACTGGACATCCTGGACATTTTCAGAATTCTTCACCCCAAAAAACTGGAATACACATTCTTTTCAAATCCACATGCACATCCTCAAGGAGCGACCACATGTTATTCCACAAAGACAGTATCAACAAATTCAAGAGCAGTGAAATCATCCCAAGTATCTATTTAGACCACAGTGGAGTAAAGCTAAGCTTCAAAAACAGAAAATTACTAAAAGTCACAGAATCTGGAAACTCAACAACGTACTGCTTAAGAACCTCTGGGTCAGAGAGGCACTCAAGCAAGAAATTCAAATGTTCCTGGAAACAAATGAAAATGAAGACACAAATATCAATATATTTGGGACACAGCTAAAGCAGTATTGAGAGGGAAACATCGTTTCTAGTCTTTTTTTAGAAAAAGCTCAAATAAATGACTTGGAGTATGTGGTGTGTGTCCTTTGGAAATGGGAAACTGTGCTTCTGTAGCAAAGTCTTATAAACCAACAATAACAACAAAGTGTTCTGTATAAATAGGGAGCGGCAAAGCAAATGAAATTATTATGAAAGTTCTTTATGTGTGGTTAATCATCACTATATAACTGATTTTTAAAAATTTGAATAACTTCACTTCCTCAAGTTTTGCACAATCCTGAAAGCACAGGTATTATAAGTAGGTGACTTCTAGACTACTGTTTCTTAGCTTAAAGAACCTAGTGAAAGTGGTAAGGTGGGAAATGATGTATGGAATCTAAGAACACAATGAGATGCATTTGTCACAATTAAGGCTATCCAGATAAAATGTTCCTGAAAGGTTAAACAGTAATACAATGAAAAGGTGTTGATTATAGTCAATTCAAAAAACAATGATTTCACTTTTTGTGCCTAATATTTCATTTACTGGTAATGATTCATCATGTTAAAATATGTGACATAAATACTAGAGTTTATTTTTAATTTTTTTAAAAATTTTTTAAAATTTTTTATCTAAGAAAGGATTAATTAACAAAACCATACGGTAGGAGGGGTATAATTCCACACAATTCCCACCACCCAATCTCCATATCCCACCACCTCCCCTGATAGCTTTCCCATTCTCTATCCCTCTGGGAGCATGGACCCAGGGTCATTGTGGGTAGCAGAAGGTGGAAGGTCTGGCTTCTGTAATTGCTTCCCCGCTGAACAAGGGCGATGACTGGTCAGTCCATACTCCCAGTCTGCCTCTCTCTTTCCCTAGTAGGATGGGTCTCTGGGGAAGCTGAGCTCCAGGACGCATTGGTGGGGTCTTCAATCCAGGGAAGCCTGGCCGGCATCCTGATGGCATCTGGAACCTGGTGACTGAAAAGAGAGTTAACATACGAAGCCAAACAAATTGTTGAACAATCATGGACCCAAAGCTTGGAATAGTGGAGAGGAAGTGTTAGGGAGGTACTCACTGCAAACTCTAGTGTACTTCTGCTTTCAGGTATATATTTTGCAGTAGTTTATGGATACGTGTGAACATATGCTCTCTCTCACAGTAACTGGTGTATATCTAGGTTTTGGGACTTTGTTAGAAAGTGAACCACCTGAGATGGAATTAGAGTATACTATGAAAGGAAAGGTCTCACCGGAGTAATGAAGCTGAAGGGTTGTCATTCCACACGTGAAGTCTCTGGACACAGTCTGAGCTGAAGCATGTTGAGGTGGCAATCGTTGTGTTGGTTAGGTTGTGATCGGCAGATGCAATATTATTTGACATGGATTGGGAGATGCATACTGGAAAGTGGGCCCTATCCAAGGGTTCCAGGACTGGGGGAAGTAGAGGCTCAATAGTGGAGATGTGAGGTTCCTGCTGTCTTAGGGTTCAAAAAGACAATCAATAGTAATGTTATCATCACATTATTTGGTAATTGGGTTAATTTTGAAAAGTCATTTTGTTAGGGTTTGCTCTACAGTACCCAGTATCTTGAAATACTAGAGTTTATAAAAGACATACAAACAGTATACAAAATAATAATTCATTGATGTCTAGTGTAACTTTAACATGGCTTAAAAAAAAAGAATATGAATTTCTAGTTTTCCATTCCTCCTGTAACTCAATTGGAAGTTTTCTTCCATTATAAGAAGTAAACATCCAAACGAGCTGGAAAAAAAAGTATCAACATCCTTCTCAGATACCTACAAGATACTCACCTATAAATTATACAAATAAGTAGAAATAGAGAATCACCACTTACCAAACAAAAACTCACATATTACAATCTCAGTGGAAGTTAGTGTGAGGGAATAGGGAAACTAGATTTTCAAAAATATAATAGCAACATAATCTTTATTTTATTTTTAATTTATAAAATGGAAATATTGTCAAGACTATAGGATAAGAGGGGTACATTTACACACAATGCCTCCCCCCAGATATCCATATACAACTCCCTTCCCTGACAAATTCCCTCTTCACTATCCCTTTAGTAGTATGGGCCCAGGATCATTATGGGGTGCAGAAGGTGAAGGTCTGGCTTCTATAACTGCTTCTCTGTTGAACATGGGCATTGGCAGGTTGATCCATACTACAAGCCTGTCTCTCTTTCCCTAGTGCGGCAGGGCTCTAGGGAGGTGGGGATCCAAGACATATGGTGGGGTTCTCTGCCCAGGGAATTCAGGTTGGCTTTATGGTAGCATGTGGCACCCGGTGGCTGAAAAAGTTAAGATACAGAGCAGAGCAAATTAGTGACTAATAATGAACCTAAAGGCAAGAATCTTGCAGATGAAGATCTAGGATCTCTATTTTGGAAAAAGCTCCTAGGTCTATTTTAGGTGTATTCCAAAGGGCCCATGACTTTACTAGCTTTTGCCTTCACCTAACATCTAATATGCTGGTGGACCCGGGTTATTATCTTGGGAGATGGTGTTATAGTTGGAAAAATAATTTGGTTATAGCAGTAACTACGTATTTCCTTCTTAAACCCCAAGACAGCAGGAAGCTTCCCCTTTCTCTATAAAGCCATATTTCTCCCAGTCCTGGAACCTCTAGGGTGTGGCTCACTTCCCTGCATGCTTCTCCCAATTCTTACCAACTGATACTATATCTGTTCATCACAACCTAATAAATGCAACCAGTACCACCTCAGCATGCTTCACTTCAGACTGTGTCCAGAGAAGTCAGGCATGGAATATCAATTCTTCAGCTTCATTAACTCTCGTGAAACCTTTCCTAGCTTATAGCACTCCTTAACTCCATTTCGGGTGGCATGCTTCTTAACAAAACCTCAAAACATAGATATAGACCAGGGCCCATGAGATAGGGCATATGTGCATGCATCCATAAGTTAGGGGAAAAAATATACCTGAAAGCAAAAGTGCACAATGATTTGCAATGAGTCCATAAGGGAAACCATAATTTAAGAAAGGAACTACCAGGAGTTCACAGTAGTCCATTCAGAGATTTAAAAACTCTTGAGGAATATCTTTATAAAGGTTTTCCTCACACTTTTAAGAATTTCATTCAGGAATGTGACCAGGTTTCACAGTAAGTACTAGAGAAAAAAATATTTCTCTATTGTGTAATTTGGGAGGGGGGCAGAAGAACCATCTTTAAATACACAACACTATTCTCTGTTCTTTACGAAGTCTTCTCTCAGGAAAAAGAATTATTAAAGCCAAAATCCTGGTTTTACTGATTACAATTGGCTTGAGGGAGGGAATATTTCCTCAAATCTAATCATTTGTATCCTTCCATGAAGGAGATGGGAAATAACAATTTCAACTATTCTAGACATTCTGTTTTATTTAAGATAAGAAAAATAATATTGTATAATTGACAGTACAAAGACAGTTTTATGAAAAGACCCATAAGAGTCAAAAGAGTATTGAAAGAGAACTGAGGATTGACATTGTCCGATTTCAAGACATACTAAAAATCTAAAGTAATCAAGACCGTGTGGTTTTGGTAAAAGAATAGACAAATAGATCAATGGAACAGAATAGAGAACTCAAAAATAGGCCCACATAAATATAGTCAACTGATCCTTGACAAAGGAGCAAAAGCAATTCAATGGAGCAAAGGTAGCCTTTTCAACAAATGATGCTGAAACAACTGGACATCCACATACAAAAGACTGAGATCTAGATACAGACCTTGCACCTTTCACAAAAAAAAATTAACTAAAATGGGTCACATACTGAAATGTAAAATGCAAAACTACTCCTAGAAGATAACATAGGAGAAAACCTAGATGACCTGGAGTTTGAGGATGACTTTTTAGTTATAACGTCAAAGGCATGATTCGTGAAACTATTAAACTAGACTCCTAAAATCAAAACCTAAAGCTCTAAAAAAAACAGGGTCAATAGAATGAGAAAGCATGCCATAGATTTGGTAATAAAATATTTGCTGAAGTGATACTTGATACGATCTCTAAAACAAATAAAATAAACAATCTGAATTTTAAGTTTACAAAAGATTTATGTAATCACTTCACTAAAAATATGTGGGGATAGTGAATAAATTATCTGAAAAGTATATGAAAACAAACAATTTGAGAAGACATTGCACTTCATAAATAGTAAGGGAAATGAAGGTTGAAATAATAAGAAACCACTACACAACTACTAGTATGGTCACAGTTCAGAGCACTGACAACACCAAATGCTGACAAAGATGCGCAATATCACAAATTCTCACTCATCATTGTTGGGGATGTAAATGGCGTAGCCATCTTTGAAGACTTGAGAATTGCTTACGATGTTATCCATACATTTACTGTACAATCCAGCTGTTGAATTCTTTGGTATTTGTCCCAATAAGTTGAAAATTTACACCCATGCAAAAATCTATAATGGGATTCTTAGTTTTAATTCTACTTGTCTATAACTGTAAATAACCAGGATGTCTTAAAGTACTTAAATGGATAAGGAGAAGAATGATTTGTGCAACACAGAGTATGTAAATCTATTCTATCTGATACTACTAACAATGAAAGCAGGGGAGTCGGGTGGTGGCACAGTGGGTTAAGCTAGCGTGAAGCACAAGGACCAACGTGAGGATCTCGGTTTGAGCCCCCTGGCTCCCCACCTGCAGGGGAGTCGCTTCAAAAGTAGTGAAGCAGGTCTGCAGGTGTCTATCTTTCTCTCCTCTTCTCTGTCTTCCTCTCCTCTCTCTGTTTCTCTCTGTCCTATCCAACAACGACGACATTAATAACTACAAAAAATGCATAGCATTTAACCTTTTTTCCAAGCACATAGGATGTACATGATCAGAGTGAATCCTAAAGTAAGTACAGCTTGAGGGTTGAATGAGTGTAAGTTCATCCATAGTAAGCGTTTTTCTGTTGTTTGTTTTGTTTTGTTTCTGCCTCTAGAGTTATCACCTGGGCTCTGTGTTGGCACAAAGGTTGTCCATATACTACTTGGCCTTACACATGCAAAAAATTACCATATCATCAACATATCTCAACAGAGGTATAGATGAACTTGTACGTGGCCAGGCAGTGGCACACACGGTAAAGCATACATTTTACTAAGTGCAAAGACCCACACAAGGATTTGTGTTCAAGGCCCCAGCTACCCACCTGCAAGAGGGGCACTTCACAATCTGCAAATCAGGTATTTCTCTTTTCTCTATCTTCCCCTCCTCTCTCAGCATCTCTGTCCTATCCAATGAAGGGGGGAGAGGCCACCAGGAACAGTCCTTGGTTTGCTGTGTGTTCATGCTGAAAAGTGCTCTGATGTCTCTTACATTTCATTAAAAAAAAAAATATATATATATATATATATATATATGTATATTTGCCACCAGGGTTATTGATGGGGCTTGGAGCCTGAACTTTGAGTCCATTGCTCCTGGAGGCCATTTTTTTTCCTTTAGTTGCCCTTGTTGTTCATTGTTGCTGTTTTTATTATTGTTGTTATTGATGATAGGACACAGAGAAATCAAGAAAGGAGGGGAAGACAGAGAGAAGGAGAGAAAGACACCTGAAGACCTGCTTCACCGCTTGCGAAGCGACACACCTGCAGGTGGGGAGCTGAGGGATCGAACCGGGATCCTTGCCACAGGTCCTTGGACTTTGCACCATGTGCGCTAAACCCGCTGTGCTACCACCACCCAGCACCCAAAAATAATTATTTTTATTGAAGAGCATATTTTTGTAATAGTCTCATTTCAGTATGGTTGTATAGTTGAGCAATTTTTGTGACTATATGCCATTACAATTGCACTGTGTTATAGTTGTGTTGTTTTTATTTTTGAGGTCATAAAAATACTGTCATAATCATTCTTTTACCTATATTCTGGTCTGCAACTTGTAGTTTTCTCTATAATATCTGTGTATGTGTAAGCATGCTGCATGTGGTGTTGTATATAGTCAATGTGATTAGGTAATACCAAACTATTTTCTAAAATGGTCATAACATTGTAATTTCAATTAACAAATTAAGATTAAAAAGTGCTCTATATTCTCACTAATAGCTGATATTGAAAGCCATTTGAATAATTTGCTCAGTTTGGTGGAAGCAAAAATTGGTTTCTTATTGTGGTTTATTTTTAGTCTTCAACTGTTAATGTCATTAAATATTTGATGTTTAAAAACATAAATTGTCTTTTGTTCATTTTCCTATTTGTAAAGCTTGTTACTGATATGTAGTTATTTATTTATTTTGTTAAGTTTTATTTTATTTATATTTATTTATTTTTACCAGAATGTTGCTTAACTCTGGCTAATAGTGAGGCAGTGGATTGGACCTGGCACCTCAGAATCTCAAAACTATGATGGACCATAGTTAGGAGAAAAAGCCCACCTAAATATGTACTGGTCCCAGGTAAATGGCATCCTCAGGCCCAGGGATAAGATTGACAAGAAGGGCAATAGCCAAAGGGTGATCAGAATGGAGTGATGAGGAGAAAAGACAAAAGAGTGATATCCAGCTAGACACTTGCTTAAATAGATTTTCAAAACCACAGTTCTATGTGAGTTTACCTGGGTCTGTTATATGCTCTTAAAGTCAGCTTGACATCAGCAAAATTACACTCATGCCTCATAATCTATTTCTCTCACCATATATAGAACAGGGTTCCCAACATTTATCAATGTTCTTGCTTTAACTTACTCTCTGGAGTGAAGCACAGCAGCTGGTAATCCCTTGCTATGTTGCTATGGCTGGAATTTATTTTTCCAGTTGGCCATGGGTGCCTGAGCCAATCAGAAGGCTTTAACTATAAATGAATTTTTCACTTAATCTCTAGTGAGTCCTTGTGCACAGCGCAATGCTCTGTTGACCCGGACTTCACCAAGTTAAATACCCAGACTTATTTTCTTCTGGAGAGGTGGGGTTCAAGGGTACATTGATGAGGTCATCTAACCCAGCAAGTCAGACTGGCATCATAGGAGCATCTGCAATGTGGTGGCTGGAAAACATTTAAGATATAAAGCAGAAAAAAATAGCTTAATAATCAGAACCTAAAGGCAAGAGTAGTGCAAAAGAGATTTGAGGTCTCCATTTTGGACAAAGCTAGGAAGTCTATTTTAGTTATATTCCAAGGGGTTCCATGACTTGAATTTTGCCTGAGCCCAACAGCTTACATGCAGGTTGGCTAAAGATACTATCTGAGGAGATAGTGTCAGAGTTGGAAATAGGACTAGTAAGTTGGATAAGGGAAGAGAGTAGCTCCAAAATATGGGAAAAGTATACAAATACCATTAGTTGTAAATTCCATCAATCTTATCTTGTGCAACCTCTGCATCCCTATAGGTCTGAGGTCACATTCTGTGGTTATAGCTAGGAACATTCTAGGCTGCACTAATTTCTTTTCAGAAATTTTTTTATATTTATTTTCCCTTTTGTTGCCCTTATTGTTTTTCATTGTTGTTGTAGTTATTGTTATTGATGTTGTTGTTGTTAGATAGGACAGAGAGAAATGGAGAGAGGAGGGGAAGACAGAGAGAGGGAGAGAAAAATAGACACCTGCAGACCTGCTTCACTGCCTGTGAAGTGACTCCCCTGCATGTGGGGAGCCTGGGCTCAAACCGGGATCCTTACCCTGGTTGTTGCGTTTTGTGCCATGTGCACTTAACCCACTGCGCTACTGCCCAACTCCCAACTGCACTAATTTCAGGGCCTATCTTCCTTGAGTGGAAGAGTATGTTGACCCAATCTCCCTTTGTAGAGTAGGGTATCCTTACCATTGTCATTCCACATTGAGGGCAAGGTCCTGTAGAGACCAACAAGAAGGTCCATGATGCCGTTCCTGATGGAGATGAACAGCAATAGTGGAGAGAGGAATATGTTACAGTTCTATGCCCATCACATCTATGTGATTCCTTGACTAGGGCCACAGATTATGGGGTTTCCTGGTAGTGACCAAAAGAGTCATCATTAAAGTATGCTGATATCTTGACCTCATGCAGCTTTTGTAGTCCTTTCTTTATCTGACAAGATTAACCTTAGAGTGATTCAGGGACGTGTAATAGGAAGTAGTAAGGATGGTATCTAGGTCTAAGTAGAAACTATTTCATTAAGTACCTTATGGTGTCTTTTTTAGGTCTTTCTACTTGCTGCACTTACTGAGTCACTGCAAACTATTGTGCACTTTTATTTAAAGGTGTATATTTGCCCCTGATTTATGGATAAATGTGCAGTTGTGTTCTATCTCATGGGCCCTGGTCTATATCTAGGTTCTGTGACTTTGTTAGGAAGTGCACCACCCAAAATGAAGCTAAGGAGTTCTATGAGCTAGGAAAGGTCTCAACAGAATAATGGAGCTGAAGGGTTGACATTTCATGGCTTGTATCTTTGTACACCATCTCAAGTGAAACATGTCCAAGTGGTGAGCTATTTTTATATTTTGGTTATTAACCACTTATCTGATGTATGGCATGTAAAGATCTTCTCCCATTCTTTGAGGAGTCTCTTTATTTGGTTAATGGTTTCTTTTGTTGTGCAGAAGCTTTTCAATCTGATGTAGTCCTATTGGTTTATTTTTGTTCTAGACTTCATTGCAACTGAGTTTGTATCATTCAAGATGTCTTTGAAGTTTAGATGGGAAAATGTCCCACCAGTATTTTCCTCTAAGTATTTGGTAGTTTCTTGTCTAACATAGTCCTTGATCCATTTGGAGTTGACTTTTGTTTCTAGTGAGATAAAGTGGTTTAGTTTCATTCTTCCGCACATTTCAACCAAGTTTTCCCAGCGCCTTTTATTGAAGAGATCCTACTTCCTCCATTTAATAGTTTTGGACCCTTTATTTTATGTCATTTTATTAAATACATTGGTAATTAATATATTTATCTCTTTATTGACCTTTCTGAGGAACACTCACTTATTTTTACAGGTAATTATCACTACCATATAATGATTGCATACTATATTCTAGAAAATATGGTAAAGAATTTTAAATGATTGTTTCTATGACTCTTTTTAATAACCTTAAGAGATAAGGAGGATAGATTTATTCACCTTTTTTATTTTTAATAAGGAGACTGAGTTTCATAAAAATTCAGTCAGAGTCCTGACAGGAAACAGAATAAATGCTCAAATCTAGTAACACAGTGGAGTTGAATAAAGTGACTATTTACAAAGGAGTGATCAAGGTTAAGGGAAACAAAGAAGTGATGTTGAAGGGATGTTATGAGAAGCCATAGGAAGCAACTAATACACTTAGTCTGAAGCTGCAAAAGGTCAGAGTGTTTATAGGAACCTGCAGTGAGGAGCTGTATTTGCAGGGCACCATCACCTGTCAAGGGGTGAGGAAATGCAGGCAGCCAGCAAATAAATTCTCTAAATTCATTATTTTTCATTTTTCTCTTTATCCAATAAAACCCATCTTCAAAAAATTAACTGCAAACTAATAAAAAAAAAAGAGAGTCCTTTGTCATCCTTCTTGGATCTGTATTCTCCCCCACCCCCTCCACCCCAGAGTCTTTTACTTTGGTGCAATATGCCAATTCCAGTTCAGGTTCTACTTGTGTTTTCTTTTCTGATCTTGTTTTTCAACTTCTGCCTGAGAGTGAGATCATCCCATATTCATCCTTCTGTTTCTACTTATTTCACTTAACATGAATTTTTCAAGGTCCATCCAAGATCAGCTGAAAACAGTAAAGTCACCATTTGTTATAGCTGAGTAGTATTCCATTGTGTATATAGACCACAACTTGCTCAGCCACTCATCTGTTGTTGGACATCTAGGTTACTTCCAGGTTTTGGCTATTACCAAGTGTACTGCTAAGAACATATGTGTACACAGATCTTTTTGGATGGGTCTGCTGGGTTCCTTAGGATATATCCCCAGGAGAGGAATTGCAGGACCATAGGGTAGGTCCATTTCTAGCCTTCTGAGAGTTCTCCAGACTGTTCTCCACAGAGGTTAGACCAATTGACATTCCCATCAGCAGTGCAGGAGGGTTCCTTTGACCCCACACCCTCTCCAGCATTTGCTGCTGCTACATTTTCTGATGCATGACGTTCTCACAGGAGTGAAGTTGTATCTCATTGTTGTCTTTATTTGCATTTCTCTACAATCAAAGACTAGGAGCATTTTTTCAAGTGTTTCCTGGCCTTTTGCATATCTTCTGTGGTGGATATTCTGTCCATGCCCTCCATCCATTTTTGGATGGGGTTATTTGTTTTCTTGTTGTTGAGTTTGGCAAGCTCTTTATATATTCTGGTTATTAGTCTCTTGTCTGATGTATGGCATGTAAAGATCTTCTCACATTCTGTGAGAGGTCTCTTGGTTTGGGTAGTTTCTTTTGTTGTGCTGAAGCTTTTTAATTTGATGTAGTCCCATAGGTTTATGCTTGCCTTAGTCTCCTTTGTAATTGGATTCCTTTCATTGAAGATGTCTTTAAAATTTATGCAGAAAAGATTTCTGCCAATATTTTCCTCTAAGTATCTGATAGTTTGTGTTCTAACATCCAAATCCTTGATCCACTTGGAATTTGCTTATGTATTTGATGAAATATAGTGGTTCAGTTTCATTCTTCTGCATGTTTCAACCCATTGTTTCCAACACCATTTGTTGAAAAGACTCTGCTTTCCCCATTTAATAGTCTGGGCCCCTTTGTCAAAGATTAGATATTCATAAGTGTGGGGGCTTACTTCTGCGCTCTCAATTCTATTCCCGTGGTCAGTGTGGCTATTCATGTTACAGTAGTACCAAGCAGTTTTGATGACAGTGGCCCTATAATACAATTTGAGATCTGGGAGTGTGAGACCTCCAGTTCTGTTCCTTCTCCTTCAGATTGTTTTTGGCAATTCTAGGTCTTTTCTGGTTCCAGATAAACATGTATAGCATTTGTTCTATTCTCCTAATAAAAAATGTAGTTTGGATCTTGATGGGGATAGCATTAAATTTGTATATGGCTCTGGGTAGTATATTCATTTTGATCATGTTAATTCTTCCAACCCATGACCATGGAATATCTTTCCACTTCTTTGTGTCTTTTTCAGTTTCCTTGAGTAGTGATTCATAATTTTCATATATAAGTCTTTCACTTCTTTGGTTAGGTTTATTCCTAGATACTTTATTGTTTTTGTTGCTATAGTAAAAGGAATTTATTTCTGGATTTCATCTTATTCTAACTTAGTGTTTGCATAGAGGAATGCCACTGACTTTTGATTGCTAATTTTGTAGCCTAACACCTTACTGTATGGCTTGATGATTTCCAAAAGCTTCTTACTGGATTCCTTAGGTTTTTCTATGTATACTATCATGTCGTCTGCAAACAGGGAGAGTTTGACTTCTTCTCTTCCAGTCTGTATGCCTTTAATTCCTTTCTCATGCCTGGTTGCTATGGCAAGAATTTCCAACACTATATTGAACAGTAATAGTGATCGTGGGAAGCCCTCTCTAGTACCTGATCTGAGTGGAAATGCTTCCAGTTTTTCACCATTGAGTATAATGTTGGCTGTAGGTTTGCTAGATATAGACTCTACTATCTTCAGGAATTTTCCATCTATTCCCATTTTTTGTAATGTTTTGATCATAAAGGGATATTGGATTTTCTGCATCTATTGATATGACCATGTGCTTTTCGTTCATGCTTTTGTTGATGTGGTGGATCATGTTGATTGATTTACATATATGAAACCAACCTTGCATGCCTGGGATAAAGAAACCTCAATTGGTCATGATGAACTATCTTTTTAATATACTGCTGTATCTGGTTGGCTAGAATTTTGTTCAGTATTTTAGCATCTATGTTCATCAGAGATATTAATCTGTAGTTTTCTCTTTTGGTTGTGTCCCTGTCTGCTTTTGGTATCAAAGTGATATTGGCTTCACAGAAGCTGGAAGGGAGTATGCCATTGTCTTCAATCTATTCTGGAAGCCTTTTAAAAGTAGAAATATTAGTTCTTTGAAGGCTTTGTAGAATTCATTTGAAAACCATATGGAGCAGGACTTTTACTTTTGGGAGGGTTTTTGATAGCTTTTTCAATTTTATTAGCTGTGATGGGCCTTTTCATGTTGTCTACTTCCTCTTTGCTAAATTTTGGAAGTTCATAGGTATCTAGGAAACCATCCATTTCTTCCAGGTTCTTTATCTTGGTGGCATATAGTTGTTCATAGAAGCCTCACATGATATGTTGAATTTCTGCTGTGTCTGTTGTGATATCTCCTCTTTAATTTATGATCCCATTTATTTAGGTCTTCTCCCTTTTTTTTTTGTTTTGTGAGTCTGAATAAAGGTTTGTCGATTTAGTTCACTCTTTTGAAAAACCAATCTTTACGTTTGTTAATCTTTTGTATGGTTCTCTTATTTTCAATGTTATTGATTTCTGCCCTAACTTTAGTGATTTCTGCCCTTCTGGCTGCTTTAGGGTTCCGTTGTTCTTCTTCTTCTAGGTCTTTAAGATGTGCAATCAGGCTGTTTATTTGTACTTTTTCTTGTTTCCTAATGTGTGATTGTATGGCTATGAACTTCCCTCTCAGTACAGCCTTATCTGTGTCCCAAATATTTTGATAGCATGTGTCTTCATTTTCATTGAACTGTCAAAACATTTTGATCTTCCTTTATTTCCTCTTTGACCAAGTAGTTGTTAAGTAGCATACTGTTGAGCTTCCACATTTTGGGACTCTTACTAATCTTTTGTTGATTCTAAGTGTTAGTTTAATTCCACTGTGGTCTGAGAAGATGTTTGGGATGATTTCAATGCTCTTGAATTTGCTGATATTGTCTTTGTGGCCTAACATATGGTCTATTCTTGAGAATGACCCATGTGGACTTGAGTAAAATGTGTATTCCAGTTTCTTGGGGCGAATGACTCTGAAAAGTCCAATAATTCTAGTTTATCTATCTCTTCATTTAGCTCCATCATGTCTTTATTGATTTGCTGATCTGTCAAGTTGAGAGAGTGGGGTATTGTAGTCCCTTACTATGACTGTGTTGCTGTTAAGTGGCAGCTGGGCTCAAACCTAGGTTGGCTGCACATAGAATTTTTTGTAAGTAATCATTCTAGTGATCATACATTGATATACCAATTTG
The DNA here is from genome assembly GCF_950295315.1 of Erinaceus europaeus. NCBI lineage: Eukaryota > Metazoa > Chordata > Mammalia > Eulipotyphla > Erinaceidae > Erinaceus > Erinaceus europaeus. Next base: position 84,255,744 of record NC_080169.1, read on the forward strand.
GTTTTAACTTACATTTTTTTCCTGATAACTAATGGAATTACATTTTTGTCATGTAGACATCTCTTCTTGAAATTTTCTGCATAATGTCCTCCGAAACTGAGTAACTCTCTTTTTTTTGTAGATGAAGACAGAAAGACAAAGAGACACTGCAATACCAAAGTTTCCTTTTGTAAAGATATTATCTTTATTTATTTGATAGAGATTACCAGAAATTGAGTGGAAGGGGTATATAGAGAAGAAGAGAGACAGAGAGACATCTGAAGCCCTGCTTCACCATTTGTGAAGCCTTCCCCCTGCCAACGGGGACTAGGGGCTTGAACCCAGATCTTGGTGTATATGCACTCAATTAGGTGTGCCACCACCCAGTATCCCTAAAGTTTCCTTGAATGCATGGGGGTGGGTCTCAAACTAGAGTTTATCACATAGCAAAGCAGCATATTAATCAAGTTAGGTATATCACCGGCCTTAGTTTCTCTTCATTATTGAGTTGGAGGAGTTCTTATTCTTACTGAAAAGATACTGTGCACACAAATGCTTATACTCATGTATGATAAATATGCATATATGATCATATAAACACGTGTGTATGTATAAATATATACATGTATTCTCACTATGCAAGGGTTTTATAGACTGATTCCATTTATAGCAACTCTTCTGTCATAAACATGCAGAATTCCTTCCCATTTTCATACTAGCTGTTATGCATAATTTCTTCATCGATGTCATTATTATTATCCACCTTTTAATGTATGCATTATTCTCCACATAATGACTTTGTGGCAGATTGTAATTTTCAGTGTGGCTTAAATAGCTCTCATCCTGTCATCTTTTACTGTATTGCTTTTCCTCTCTACACACTGAGAATAGAATCTTCTCTCCCGCCAACCTAGATAGCATCATGACTGTTGTGGGAGTGGTACTATGTGGCTTTTAAGGCTAAATGATGGAAGATAACATAAAGTCTTTTTGCTTCTCTTGGAATATTTGCTTTTAATCTCGTTATCACTCTGGGAAAAAAGCCCTTAAGTCCATGCTGATAGATCCCATGAAGAGTTCATCTACATCATGGGTAAGAAACCTTCCTTCTGCCAAAGGTCATTTGTATATTTACTAACATTATTTGAAGTCATACAGAATTATCAACTTAAAAATTAGCACTTAATGTTGCCTTTCAAAAACTCCTAAATTTATTGAATTTTGACTCTTGCATATGGTTGACTTGGTAGGACCAGACCATATGATTTTATGGGCTTTCTTTGGTCTGTAGGCTGCGTGTTCCTCATTCCTAGTTTACATGATAGAGATCTAACTTACAACTCAACAAGGGTTCTTGCTGGTAACCACAACCACTATTAGGAGTGCAAGTAAAGATACAGTTATGTGATTTAATGTCTAGTTGCATATCCCTGTCATTCTTCAAATCTTCATGTCTAGGATTCTCATAACTATGAGCAGTAAAAAGCCATTCCTTCTATGATTATTCAAATTTTACAATTAATTAACACAATAAAATATTTTTATAGTTTAGGGGTGATTTGTTAAACAGTAATTGTAATAGCAAAAGAAATATTCTCTAATGACTTTCACTTACAAAAAAGAACTGAGATGGGTTGAGAGTGTTTTGAGACACTTATTACAAGGACACAAGAAATTGATCACATGTGTCAACAATTGTAACCTGGATTAACTCCCCCAAGAAAGTTATTTAGGGAAAAAGTACTGAGGGAGAAGTTATAGCATGGTTGCTAACATTCATCCTCCCTTGTACTTCCATATATTCTTTTTCATTCATCAAAGTGGCAAGTTTCACAGAAGAGATGTGTGGTTACATTGTCAATTCTCCATTCAGTTAGATTTCACCATCGGGGTTTCATCTTGTCTCAGAACCTATTACTCAGAAGAATCTTTAAGTGACAGCTAATCTTTTACTGACAGTACAATGCGAAATACACATATAGGGCACTGGGCAGTGGCATAGCTGGTAGAGTGTATATTTACAATGTGCAAAGACCTATGTTTAAGTCCCAAGTCCTCACCTGCATAGGGGAAAAGTTTCAGGAGCTGTGAGGCAGTACTGCTGGAGTCTTTCGGTCTTTATCATCTCCCCTTTTCTTTTCAACTTCTCTCTGTCTCTACTCAACAAATAAAATGTAAAACACAAAACACACACATCTAATACTTAAAAATCAAAGTTTCTGGACAAATTGATAATCTTAAAATTCAGTATCATAGATTACATGTAGATAACTTGCTACAAATTAATCCCAATTTGTAGGTCAATAGGAATAAGCAAAACCAAAATGTGTACTGGTGCAAACACAACAGAAATCTATTTCAGGTACATATAAAACTGTTCTTTCAACACATGATTTCACATTGGTGGTGGAGAAAAGTAGGGGAAGCAATCTTGAGGGAGGATTTTGTATGCCAAGTATGAAGGCAAAATTAGTTGATATTATTTCTTGTTACACTAATTGGCTATAACTCAATAGTATGAATATACTTAAATATAAGAATAATTGTACTGAATATTTTTGTTGGTTTAAGAGTTTTTCTTCTTTTTTTTTATTAGTGATTTAATAATGATAGACAAGATTGTGGGATAAAATGGGTATAATTCCATATCATTATCACCACCAGAGTTCCATATATCATCCCCTCTGTTAGAACCTTCCCTAATCTCTATCCCTCTGAAAATATGGACCAAAGATCTTTATGGGGTGCATAAAGGTGGGAGGTCTGGCTTCTATAATTGTATCTCCATTGGACATGGGAACTGGCAGATGGATCCATAGCCCCAGCCTGTTTCAAACTTTTTTTAGTGGGGTACAGCTCTGGGAGGTGGGGTTTCAGGACACATTGGTGATGTCAACTGTCCAGGGAAGTTGGTTGGTGTCTTGGTAGCATCAGCAACTCGGTGGCTGAAAAGATTAATATAAAGCAGAAAAAAAATTGTTTAATAATTAGTAACCTAAAGGTAAAAATACAGCAAGGTAGGTTTGGGGTCTTCATGTTGGAAGAAGCTATTAATTCTATTTTAAGTATATTCCAAGGATCCCATGACTTTACTAATTTTGCCTGAGCCCAATAGCTAATATGCAGGTGGGTTTTAAGTATTTCTGGGAAAATAGTGTCAGAGTTAGGAATAGGATTAGAAATCAGGATCAGGGGTATTGAATATTTTTAAAAATTACCTTTACTTATTTACTTCAGTGGAATAGACAGAAACTGAGAAGGAAGGGTAATAGAGAAGGCGATAGATACAGAGAGACACTTGTAGCACTGTTTCACTTCTTGTGAATCTTTGCCCTTGTAGATGGGTATCAGGGGCCTGAACCTGGATCTTTAGGCATGTAACTTGTGCACATTGGTGCCTCCACAAGCCCCACATAGTTCAATATTATGAAAGAAGAAATTATAGTTTGATGAGCAACAGATAGTCTGTCACAAACACCAGTGGTACATTTAAATTAAATTTAGTATATTTATTAATAGTGACTGTTAATTAAAGTAGGGGGCCGGGCAATAGCACACCAGGGTAAGCACATATAGTACTAAGCACAAGGATCCATGCAAGGATCCAGGTTCAAGCCTCTGGCTCCTCATCTGCCCAGGCAAACTTCACAACTGATGAAGCAGGTCGGCGGGTTGGCAGTTCTGTAATCTATCTTTCTCTCACCTTCTCTGTCTCTCCCTCTCTCAATTTCTCTCTGCCTGGCCAATAAAATGGAAAAAAAATAGCCTCCAGGAGGTGTGGAGTTGTAGTGCCAGTCAAGATCTCAAGATGCCTGCCTTCATGGGTGGCCAACACTATATCGTTTCTTCTTCAAAACAGAAGATTCCAGGTGCATCTGGGTGACAAGTCTAGCAGATGGAGACTTGTCTCAAGTGGCCTCCCCCAGGGCTCTGTTCTGGCTCCTACGGTATTTAATATTTACATCAATGACCTTCCAGAAACTTCTTTATTTTTAAATTTTTTATTTAAGAAAGGATTAATGAACAGAAACATAAGGTAGGAGGGGTACAACTCCACACAATTCCCACCACCCAATCCCCATAACCCAACCCCTCCCATGGTAGCTTTCCCATTCTCTAGCCCTCTGGAAGCATGGACCCAGGGTCGTTGAGGGTTGCAGAAGGTAGAAGGTCTGGCTTCTGTAATTGCTTCCCTGCTGAACATGGGCGTTGACTGGTCAGTCCATACTCCCAGTCTGCCTCTCTCTTTCAAGGAAGTTCATCTACGCCGATGACATCTGCTGTGCAACTCAGGCATCCAAATTTGACATCCTCGAGGAAACACTCACGAAAGACATGTCTCTGATATCTGATTACTGTAAAAAATGGCGACTAATCCCTAGCACTGCAAAAACGGTATCATCTGTTTTCCATCTACACCATGCCTCGGCCTCGCGTGAGCTTAATGTGCAGCTTGGCGATACAAGAATCCGGCATGAAGCACAGCCAGTCTATCTTGGCGTTACTCTCGATCACACCCTGTCATTTCACAAACATCTCATAAAAACTGCAGCAAAGGTAGGCGCGAGGAATAACATCATTGCAAGACTGGCCAGCTCCTCATGGGGCACGAGCGCTTCCACACTACGATCATCATCTCTGGCATTATGCTATTCCACTGCAGAATACTGTGCCCAGTATGGTTCCGTAGCCCCCATGTCCATTTGGTTGATTCCAAATTATACTCCTCCATGAGGATAATTTCTGGAACCATCCATTCCACCCCGGTTCCATGGCTGCCAGTTCTTAGCAACATCGCCCCGCCAGATATTCGTCGGGATGCGGCATCATCTAAGTTCATTTCCCATGTCTACGCTCGACCGGACCTGCCAATATACGCAGACATCATCGGCCACCCTGTCCAACGCTTGACATCTTGTCATCCAATCTGGTTTCCTACGTCTATACTGAACTTCTCTGTTCCAGACTCTTGGAAACAGAGTTGGCAGTCAGCTGAGGTAAAGAACAAACACCTCATCACAGACCCCTGCAAGCGTCAACCCGGCTTTGACCTAGCATGTTATGACTGGGCCCTCCTCAATCGCTATCGAACAGGCCATGGCCAGTGCGCCGCTATGTTCCATCGCTGGGGAGCCAGAGACTACCCGAACTGTCCCTGCGTCTACACACAGACTATGACCCACATAGTCAACGACTGCCACCTCTCCAGATTCAAAGGAGGTCTCGAAACTTTACATCAGGCTCAACCTGACGCTGTTGACTGGCTACGGAAGAAGGGCAAACGCTAGAAGAAGAAGTGCCAGCACAGAGCCACAGCGATAACCCTGGAGGCAAAAAAAAAAAAAAAAAAAAAGGAAGAAAGAAAGAAAACTAAAGTAGAATTTAAGTACCAGATAGTACCACTTCCTTCCGATGTTTTCGTTTTATATTTGCTCTTGTACAATATTGGTGAACATCTCAACTTACTCCACTCCTAGTACAGGAAGACAATTCAAAATATGATTATAATAAGTAAAGGCTAAGTACACTGGACTTAAGTGGCTATTTTCTGGTTTACTAGCAAGGTATGGGATTACACTAATATAATTTCTACAACATTCTTTTTGTGGGTTGGGGAAAAAAATACATATCTGGTGGGGGTAGATAACATAATGGTTATGCAAACAGATTTTCATTCCTGAGACCCCAAAGGCTCTGGTTCAGTCCCACGCACACCACCGTAAACTATAGCTGAGCTGCACTCTAGTGAAAGAAGAAAGAAAGAAAGAAAGAAAGAGAGTGAAAGAAAGAGAAAGAAAGAAAGAAAGAAAGAGAAAGAAAGAAAGAGAAAGAAGAAAGATCTATTTGTCAGTATTCTGTCTTTGTGCTATATTTACACTACACACTCCCTCTCATTTTTAGTTTGATTGGTTTTTGTTTTTTGCCTCCAGAGCTCCAGAGTTATTACTGGGGCTTGGTGTCAGCACTACAAATTCAGGGAAACTGGAGGTTCTTTTTTTTTTTTTTTTTTTCATTTTACTAGATAGAACAGAGAGAGATTGAGAGAAGACACATAAAGACCGGCTTCACAGCTTGTGAAGCGTTATCCTTGCAGGTGGGAAGTTGGGGAGCTCAAACCTGAACCTTGTGCAGGTCCTTGTGCTTAGTACTTACTATGTGTGCTTAGCCTGGTATTCCACTAACCAGCCCCCCATCCATATGCTTTGCCACTGAAAAAACCTAGGCTGAATAATGTCAGTACAAATCAGTATAATGTATATCTGACTGGATGAAAGGAAAAAAAAAAAGACATCCCTAAATACTGATTCACAACAGTGCAGTTATTGCTTTTTTAATATCAGATGTTTTCACTAATTAGTATCCTTTATAAATCCAACAAAATGGCTCACCTATATAGCACACCTGTTTTTGATACACGAGACCATGATTCCCTTGAATTCATCCCCCAATGTATTGAAGAAAGTTTCAGTGCTTTCATAAGGAATATTGATGCCTATCAGGAGTAATATAGAATTACATTGCTTGGTGAAATTTTAAATGTATTTATTTATTTATTTATTTTTGTTCTCACCAGGTTTTAATTACTGCAGAAAGGTTTTTGAGCTAGAAAGATAGATTACAGAGGAAGATAGAAAAATACAACACAGTACAGAAGCTTTCCCCAGTGCATTGGGAATTAGGCCCTGTACATGGTAAAACAGGTTCCTTCCTAAGTAAACTATTTTACAGGTCCTATTTTAAAAAAGGACATGCAGAGTATTATTATTGTGGTAATACTGAGATTTCAATGGAAAATTCATAATTAATTTTGTATAGTTTTCAAGTGCTTTGTATCTGTTTTGAGTGGAATTATCTTTTAAATTGATATCAAGGACATTTATTAAAGTGAGAACTGCTGGAAGATTACTTTTTTGGTTTGAGAATGTTTAAAGGGCTTTATCTTTGAGTAAAACCTAAGTGTGTATTGATTAAAAGTATATTTTGAATGTCTGAGTGATTTTAAACTCTTTGCAGCTAAATATAGATCTGAGGTAATTACAGAAATTATCATTAGTTTAAAGGTAAACTAAATTCAGAGCTTCCAGTGCATATTTTAATAATACAATGTTGCCACCTTAATGAGGTCTGCATTTGTCTTTAAGTCCACACATAGGAAAAGCTTAATATTTGAAAAAAAAAAAAACTTTTGTCTAGCAAAAGTGATTTGAAGATGTTTTGCTCCATGCATGTGAACTCAGCAGGTGATTCTTGCCTATCTTTGATGTCAAACAGCACAAAACTTCAGTGAGTAGTAGCTTCAGAAATGCAATAGACATAGCGGAGTCTTCATATGAAGCTCATGCTTGAACTACATCAGAAGAACTGACATCTATTATGGTGAGCAAAGACAAGTGTTTGAAAAGGGATTCAAACAGAAGTGTCAGAATTTACAGTGCATAGTTTTATATAAGTTGATTTTAACCAAGCATATCTCTATGAACTCTGCAGGATAGAAAGGAAATTTCAAAAGGCAGAAAAATTGTTGTCATCTAAGGGCATGGAATGTTTTAATAGCTTAAGGGAGAACATTTCTGAAAGGTTATGTGGTGATCCATTTACTTTGACTGAGTAATAAGGCTTGTCATTGCGATAGTGCAGTTTTTAACCCTTAGAACAATAGACATGTATGTGAATTAGAGACCACAAAGGCACTCTTAAAAACTCAGAAGAAACTTGCAGCCCGATATATAGGTTTAGTCTCCAGTCACAGAGACTCACTATACATTTTCTAAATATCATCCAGCCACTAAATAAAAAGATAACAAGAAGCAACAAAGACCCTTTTTGAAATATTGAGTACTGACCTTCATAGAAAAAAAGAAACGCAAAGAAATTTCAGTGGCGTTTATAAGTTGACAGTGCACAAGAAAATAAACATTAGCACTGTTATGCTCAACAATGCACAGATTGTTGTTATTATTTTTTTAAAGTCTGTGACTCTGCATATTGTTTGTGTTAATAAAATCACAAAACTGAAGGAAAAATAAGAAAGGGAAAGAGAGGAAAAAGATAGAAAGATTGCCTCTGTGAGCTTAAATATGAGTGTTTCTTAGGTGGTGGGGTCCAGTGGGGATACACATTAGTGACCTCATTTGGAATAAGGTTTGTTTGAAATTATGTCCAAAGGACTTAATCACAGCAATCCTCTACAGTTCTCCCTAAGGGGTCTATGTCTCCAACCAACATAATTGTTTTTCTAGCAATGCCTCTCTACCAGCACCCAAACAGATTTAACAAAAGCAAAACTCCTTGGCTAAAGCACAGAAACTCAATTCTTGTGCAGCAATTTCTAGCTTGTAATCAACATTTAGCAGTGTGAGATCTACCTCTTCTTAACCTACAATTAGCTCAGTTAATTCGACCTGTACCAAACCATTTGTTTAGTTGTTATATTTTAATGTTTGCTTTGAGAAACAAATTTCCCTCCCTAGATTAGCTCCTAAAGACTCTTCTAAGGACAAACAGTGTAGCTAGGAGAATTCAAATTCGTCACTCCCTCGAGCACATTATCTCATCCTGGTAGATTTAATTACTGAACTTATTGCAGTGCATTAAAACAAACACTTTCTCTTTCTAAAGTGGTCTAGATCTTTGGGAGCGAAAGCATAGCAGGTGGCATGTATTGTAGGTTTGGTTGGTCTCTATGTTCCTACTGTGTAGCTCATGACTCTTGCATGTTATTATTAAGGCCTAGCTAAAGCAAACTCAGCCTCAAGAAACTAAATTTAATACATCTTTATTAATAACAAGTGTTAGTTTTCCAAAGCATGGTTCTGTGAGGAATAACAAAATATAATGGTAGCAAAACAACTACCATTCACTGTTACTGAATTTTCCAGTATGTTTGTTTCAAATTAATTGAGAAATACAGAGTAATATTGTTTATTTATTTACTTTAATGTATGACTTCCACTTCTTTTTTATAAATTCCAAGAAGGTAAAAATCTTACATGTTCCATTTAATGTTTTATCCCCATTACGTAGTAGAATACATCCTGGGTACTAAGTAATATTTCATAGAATACATTTATGAATGTACTGAATGTTTTAGGTGCATAATCTCATTTAACTTCCACAAATCCATACTATTATTGTCATTTAACAAAAGTAAGAACTGAACCTTAAATAAAGTAAGTAAGCTTATTGCGGATATAATTCAATCACAGGTTTGTCTAATTCTGGGGACCAAGATGATGACCACACTGCTATCTATTCAAGATTCCTATTTGGCTTCCATCACTGGAAGATAGACTTTAATGAGTGAGGCTAGAATTTCAACATCAGCAAAATAAAGATGGATTTGAATACAAAGAGAAAAATGCATGTCAATCTATGAGTGTGTAGGGGAACAAATTTTACTAAAAGATGAGAATTTTTATGAGTAAATTTTAAAGGAAAACTATTTATATTTATTATCTACTTCTCTTGATTTTTTTTTCCACCAGGGTTATCACTGGGTATGTCAGTGCCTGTATGACAAATCCACACTCCTGGTGACTTTTAAAATTCTTTCTTTTTTCCTTTCTATTTGATAGGATGGAGAAAAACTAAGAGGTGAAGATGAGACAGAAACACATGCACCACTGCTTAACATTTTGTGATGTTTCCCTTCCTCCTTCCTGACTTAAGCCAGGGTCCTTGCCTGTGTTAACAGTCATGGTATGTCACTAGTTGGCCTCCTACAATTCATGAGTTAAAAATTAATTCTCAGTGAAACTGAATGAACTGTCCATGTTACACAGTAGGAGGAAGAAATATATAGTTATATGCAGATTAGTTTAGTGTGAGAGTTTCTATTCTTTCTTTTGTGTGCTACTTATCAATGAGCATATTTTTCATTTATTTTTATTTATGTATTTATTGTGAAGTTGGTTCCCCGTTCCCAGGAGGAAAACTTATGGAGAAAAGAGAGACAGACAGATAGACAGAAATGAGAGAGGGAGAGACACTGGAGCTTTCTGCTTCACCTCTTGCCCTTGTCATTTTCATCTTGTACCAGGTCTCAAACCTGGATCACATATATGATGACATACTGCATACCTTGTGAGCTATCTCGTTGACCCTTTTATTGTTTGAAATATTTCTACAGATATATAAATAGAGAATGTGTATACATATATATATATATCCTTCCTAAGTTTTAGATTTACTCTGTAATAATTTAAAATGCATTTTATTATATTATTTTATAGTAATTTTGAACAGTACCAGCTACTGAGACTACTCAAATACATGTCAGGAGAGGACTAAAAGATGATTAATAGGGAATATATATAACAACTCACAAGATTTTTCAGGATAATTCCGCCAAATGTACTCATGTTGCTTCACAGAAACAGTACCTCAGTCAATGAAATACATTATATTTGGAGTTTACACAAAAGTAAGAGAAAACAAATTCTTTGTTCAATGATATAAATGAAGATTTTTATGGAGAAACATATTTTATTGACAGTTTGATATTGTCTTTTCCCTCCTGGAATTGTAAGTTGAATATGCTTGATTTATTTTTATTCTCCAAAAATGTGCCACATTGAAACTTTGCTTATCTGTTAAAGAAAATTAGTGAGAGGATCTCCTCTTTTCAAAGGAATAAATAATCACATTTGGACTATAGCAAACACTGCATTTATATGAATTATACATAGCTGATAGCTATATTTACTAATGAGTCTAATATGAAAGACTATTCAATCTAACATAAGGATGACCAGTCTGACAGATAACATAAAAATGACAAGACATTATTATATGAAAGTCCTTTCATAACAAACCAATACACCCCTAACCAATTTTTTGAATACACCAACCAAAATTTTGTGAATTAATGACTAAAAATTCTTACACAACAGACTACTATTTTGAAACCTCTGTTTAGCTGTAAAGCTCCCCTTTGAAAAAAAAAGTTAAACAAATTCCTAATACATAAAGCAGACAAGAATAGATGATGTGGCTGAAATGTGAAACGCCTCTATGGGAACTCAGATGAATCTGAGACATAAAAGGGAAATCTTGAGATAGAACATATGATAAATTTTGAATGAATGCCAAGTAAATTTTTTTAATGACAGCAACAAGAATAAAATTTAAACACATGCACACACACACACACACACGTCTATTTAGAAATAAATGTATTTGATAGTGGGTTAAAACTTATTTTTAATTTATATTTTGAATTTTTCAATAGTAGGTTAACATAATTTAAAAATATATTCCTGGGCAGTAACTATTTAGGTAGACTGATCTGTCTATAACAATAGATGATTTTCCTACATGTACAGGAAATCTGTGTGATGCATTTGGTACTCAACCAACTGGAAGAGGATCTTGATTTAAAGACTTGAAAGCCAATGTGTCCTTTATCAACATTACAGACTACTGTTCTGGTATATTCTTGGGTCATTTCACTAGCAGTCGACCACAGATAGAATTGCTATTAAAAAATGGTGTCATGTATTAAATATTCATTAATACATGTTTAATTTTAATGGAATACTTTTAAAAGTTCATGTGACATCCACAGGAAGCTTAAAACAATTTATTATAATCAGCACTAATTTAATGGATATAGAACAAATGGAAAACAAATGGATTAAAAAAAAATACATATAGAAAATCATATGAGCATAAAGGTGGTCTTATCTTTTTCAACAAGTGCAAAAAAAAAGGGAAAAATGGACTCCAGGAACAATAGATTCTTAGTGCAGGCAACATGCCCCAGCAATAACCCTGGAGGCAACATAAAAGAACCAACATTATATAATTTTACTTTTGTATACATCTTATTTAACTTTTATTTTAAGGATGAATTTCTCTCTATATATTTTTTTGTGCTTGGGTTTCACACTTGTTTGATTTCACTGCTTCTAGTGGACTCTCTCTCTCTCTATCTCTCCCTGCCTCTTCTCTTCCCTTCTTAATTCAAAATGATAAAGAAAGTAAGATGGGTAATACAGAAACAGAAAGGTAGAAAGAGAAGAGACACTACAGTAACATTCCATTTGTTCTTGAGAGTACCCTAGTTCCATATACAGTGCTTAGAAAAATCTGTTTTCTACCAGGTGAACCATCTCCTGGTCCCCAAAATGATTTAAAATAATTTTTAAAGATTCTAATTCACTGAGGTACATGGAGATATAATGTAATATGATTAACATTTTGTAGTGTCTAGAAAGATAACTCACTGGGTAGGGCATATACTTTGCTATGTGGTTGGCCCAGTTATGAGCCTCCACACTACTAGGGTGGTAACATGATACCAGAGAGGTGGTATTTCTCACTGTCTCTGTCTCTCTACCTGAATGAAATGGTTGAACTGGGAATGTCTTTCAAAAAAAGAGAGAGAAACACTTTAAAGTAAACTTTATTGATTTAGCATAAATTTACAATCCCATGTGAGTTTTGGGAATACAATTTTATAGCTCCTTGTATATCTCACCTAATTTAGTGTTATCAAGTGAATTCTCCCACTCTATCCATTTCTCTCTCTATTCCCTCCACTCATGGTAATTTTCATGTTATTTTTTTTATCATGTTTGTTGATGACCCTTTCATGTAGTTCCTTTCACTTTCTGACTTACTGTATTTTTAATTTAGTCACTTAAAGCTTAATCCATATTGCCACAAAAATAAATATTTTGTCCATTTTGATAGCTCAGTAGCAGGGTACATTTTTATTTGTCTATTCGTTGATTGAACAAACATTTATTCAGTATTGCTTTTTAGGTACTTAAAATCATAATACACAGTGCTGCCTAACCACAGTGCAGTTCTATAAGGCTGGAGGTAGAATGAGGAAACTCAGAAATATGGAAACATTCTTTGAAGAAAGAAAACCCTTTCCAGGTACTCTGAAGAATTAATGGTAAGCTAGAGATATGAAAATTGGAATATTATTCAATTAAGTAAGAAAAGCTTGTGTAGGGTTATAGGATGTGGAAGAATAGTTTCTTAAGAAAAATATTCACTGCTCATCTTGGGTGAAGAATAACATTTAAGGGGACACACTGAAAGGCAAGCTTATCTATAAGACAGACATGAGAGCTCAGTAATTTTTACTTCCTGGTTTAAGGAATAGACCAAAGCAAATGAACAAAACAATGTCTTACATTTTCAAGAGACCACTATGTATACAAGTAACATAAATACAGAGAACACTAGAGTGTAGTCAGAGCTTCCATCTTCTGCACCCCATAATGACCCTGGGTCCATACTCCCAGGGGATAAAAAATAAGAAAGCTGTCAGGGGAGGGGGTGGGATACAGAGTTCTGGTGGTTTTTGTCAGTGTTTCCTCTTTATAAATATATTTTTTAAAAAAACTGTCTACCAAACTAAAAAAAAAAATAGTTAATAGAAAGTTACAGGAATCCAATAGTTGAAGCCATCAGCTAAAGTAGCATCAAAAGAGCACAGGAGAAGGGGGGAAGTAGCAGATTTGAGAGTGTGGGTGGGCATAGGGAGCATAGATTAAACAATAAATCAAGTTTTTGCATTGGTATCTCATTAGACTGTGGTATCTTTTCTAAAATAAGAACAGCAAGGAAAGGAAGTTCTGGGTGGAATAATAAATTGAGTTTGGAGGTGTTGAATCGTAATGCCTGAAGATACACATTAAAAGATTCTAGACAGCAGTTGCATATATAATCATGGAACTTAGAAGAAAAGACTGAGTAATAATTTTCTATTAATTATGTCATGTCTATGTTTTGAAATGTTTGACCAATAATACATATATATTTATCAGGCTTAATATCTTGAATGTGTAAATTATTGCCGTTATGGTCCTAGGAGGAACATACGTCTGTGTCAATTTTCATAGATATAGAAGAAAACTACAAATGTTACAAAAGTTTGTAACATGTGGAAAACAGATTTTTTGCTTTAGTTTTTACTTATAAATCAAATTAACACAAATACTACAAATACACATATATCAGATATATACCTTCATATAGATATTTTAGATTTTAGATCCTGTAAAATTAATGGCAAAATAGGATTGGTGGTTATGCACTGGGTTATGCACACACAGAGCAAAATGCAAGGATCCACATAAGGAACCCAGTTTGAGCCCTGGCTCCCCACCTGTAGGGGGGTCGCTTTACAAATGGTGGAGCGGGTCTGCAGGTATCTGTTTTTCTCTACTCCTCTCTACCTTCCCTTTCTCTCTCAATTTATCTCTGTCATATCCTATTTTGAAAAAAATGTTTAAAAAAAAGGAAAGAAGAAGACTTCCAGGAGCAGTGTATTTGTAGTGTTGGCATCTAGCCTCAGGGATAACCTTGAAGGGAAAAAGAAAAAAAAAAGTGATGACAAAACAACAGAAAAACTCCAAGTTTTTATGGAACTCACAGTGCTCAATACTTATTATAAACACACATATAGATTAATGTATGAATTAGCTTTAGATATTAGAAAATGAAATGAATTTTTTTTTTAAAAGAGTAGCATAAAGAAAGAGCGTCATGGCATAAGGGGTAATTATACATCAATTCTTTGTGGAAGGCAAAGAAGGTGGAAGTCACAGAATAATATGTGAGAAAAACATTCATGTCAGAAGCATTAGTAAGTTGAAATATTTTGATTCTGAACTGTATAGCTGTGCACCTGACAGAGTGAACACTTTAATAGGGGAAGTTTCACGAATAGTGAAGCTGTGCTACAGGTGTCTTCCTTTTCCTCTATCTCCACTTTCTCTTTCTCCCCTCTCAGTTTCTCTCTGTCTATATCAACACAAATATCTCTGTTTAGAAGCAGTTTCCCACATTGAAGAAAATCAGTGCAGCACTGTTTAGAGCAGGATTAGGCCTCTTCGACCTTCTACGACTCCATTACTATTGGAACTATTCAGCTCGTCAACGTATATAAGCCTCCCAGTGCCTCATGGGATAATGAGGTCCTACCTAGCCCGAATCACCCAGCCGTTTACGTTGGAGACTTTAATAGTCATCACCAAGACTGGTGATATTCCTCCACTCATGCTGACTGCTCTATCTTAGCCAACTGGGCTTCAGCGAATGACATCTCCTTATTATACGATCCCAAACAACCAGGCTCTTTTCACAGTGCTAGATGGAATAAAGACTCGTCACACGACCTGTGCTGGATTAGCACAGTCAACGGCCAAGCCTTTCCCGCTACAAGACAAGTTCTCAAGATCTTCCTGCACAGTCATCACCGCCCAGCTATCATCCACATTGGTCTCCAGCTCCCACTGATTCTATGCTCCAAGAAACTAAGATGGAACTTTCGGAAAGCAAACTGGCGTCTGTTCAGTGATCTTACCAACAAATCTATTCCTGCAATTCCAATGAACTCTATCCCCTCTGAAGATTCCTAAAGGCGCTTCCGCCAAGCCATCTTCAAAGCAGCTTCCCAAGCCATTCCTCGTGGGAGATGTGCTAACTATACGCCTTGTCTTGATGCTGAATGCGAGCAACTACTAAAGCAGTATGATGAGTCGGGCGACCCAGATGTGGCTGACCATCTCATTGCCTCCCTGGATGCAGCACGCCAAGTCCGCTGGCAACAACTCACGGAAAGTCTGAACTTCACCCACTCAAGTAGGAAGGCCTGGAAGCTTCTTCACAGACTGGGTGCCGGTAGCCAACCCCCTCCCGTCCCCCATCCTCCCGTATCTCCAAACTCAGTGGCCAGTCACCTAACTCAAGTTGGACGTGCTAAGATCGACCCAGTCTGGAAAAGAGAAATTTCCCATGAGTGGTCATCCCACTTCAGGTTATCTTGTCCATCTCCAAAACTCTCTCCCTTTACACTGTCTGAACTGGAAGACACTTTGAAGAGGGTTAAACCGGGAATGGCTGCTGGCTATGATAACATCACCCCAGAACTCATTCTTAACCTGGGTCCCATGGCAAAGAAGTGGCTCGCTGCATTCCTGTCCCACATCTTGGAATCTGAGTCTATGCCCAAAGTTTGGCGTCGTGCGAAGATTATAGCGGTTTTGAAACCAAAGAAAGAGCCAACACTGGCCGCCAGCTATAGACCAATTTCTCTCCTCTCCGTGTGTTACAAACTCCTTGAGAGGGTGCTTCTGTCATGTATTTCTCATCTTACAGAGAAATTCCTATCACCCGCCCAAGCTGGTTTCCGCCCAGGAAGATCTACCTGCGAACAAGCCCTGGCCCTCTCAGCTTACATTAAAAATGGATTCCAAAAGAATTTAAAGACGGGTGCTCTCTTTGTTGATCTCACAGCAGCCTATGACATGGTCTGGCACCAAGGTCTCCTAGTCAAGATCTCAAGATGCCTGCCTCCATGGGTGGCCAACATTATATCATTTCTTCTCCAAAACAGAAGATTCCGGGTGCATCTGGGTGACAAGTCTAGCAGATGGAGACCTGTCTCAAGTGGCCTCCCCCAGGGCTCTGTTCTGGCTCCTACGCTATTTAATATTTACATCAATGACCTCCCAGAAACTTCTTCAAGGAAGTTCATCTACGCCGATGACATCTGCTGTGCAACTCAGGCATCCAAGTTCGACATCCTTGAGGAAACACTCACAAAAGACATGTCTCTGATATCTGATTACTGTAAAAAATGGCGACTAATCCCTAGCACTGCAAAAACGGTATCATCTGTTTTCCATCTACACCATGCCTCGGCCTCGCGTGAGCTTAATGTGCAGCTTGGCGATACAAGAATCCGGCATGAAGCCCAGCCAGTCTATCTTGGCGTTACTCTTGATCGCACTCTGTCATTTCACAAACATCTCATAAAAACTGCAGCAAAGGTGGGCGCGAGGAATAACATCATTGCAAGACTGGCCAGCTCCTCATGGGGCGCGAGCACTTTGACACATCATCTCTGGCATTATGCTATTCCACTGCAGAATACTGTGCCCAGTATGGTTCCGTAGCCCCCATGTCCACTTGGTTGATTCCAAATTATACTCCTCCATGAGGATAATTTCTGGAACCATCCGTTCCACCCCGGTTCCATGGCTGCCAGTTCTTAGCATCATTGCCCAGCCAGATATTCGTCAGGATGCAGCATCATCTAAGTCCATTTCCCACGTCTACGCTCGACCGGACCTGCCAATATACGCAGATATCATCACCCACCCTGTCCAACGCTTGACGTCTCATCACCCAATCTGGTCCCCTATGCCTACACTGAACTTCTCTGTTCCAGTCTCTTGGAAACAGAGTTGGCAGTCAGCTGAGGTAAAGAACAAACACCTCATCACAGACCCCCGCGAGCGTCAACCCGGCTTTGACCTAGCACATTATGATTGGGCCCTCCTCAATCGCTATCGAACAGGCCATGGCTGGTGCGTCGCTATGTTCCATCGCTGGGGAGCCAGAGACAACCCGAATTGCCCCTGTGGCTCCAGACAGACTATGACCCACATAGTCAATGACTGCCACCTCTCCAGATTCAAAGGAGGTCTCGAAACTTTACATCAGGCTCAACCTGACGCTGTTGACTGGCTGTGGAAAAAGGGCAAACGCTAGAAGAAGAAGAAGGGAAGATGATAGGGTAAGATATAAAATTGGAGAATGTGCCATGGGGTGGATAGTGTAGAGTTTAGAAATTGTAGAGAGAAGTGTGAGATTTATTCTTGTCTAGGAATAGTCTAGATCTAAAGAAGAACTGTAAGTAGAGTGAAACTAACTGTTTCCTGGTTTGTGGTTGGCTGCCACACAGAGCTAGGACTGTGGTGTCATTAGAAGCAACAGTAGAAGCAGATCATTAGGAGACTACAACAATAGTCCAAGTGATAAAATGGGCCAAACTGAACCAGAGTGGTAGTAGGAGAGTTACTAGGTAATTTTCAGGTCTGAGAAATATAGTTAATGCAGAATAATGAACTGTACTCTTGTATTGGAAAATATCAGCCTTATTAAGTTATTGATGAAAATTAATATCTTAGGAAATCGGATGCCACATCAAGTTTTATTGTAATTAACTTTTTGATAAAGTTTTTATAGTTGTTTTAAAAATTCAACAGAGAACATGTAAGATAGATTAACGATTGCTATCTCTGATATTACTTAATTGTCATCATATTTATAAAACTATGTAAAAGGTCCACAATATAGCTATGGACTTTGATAGGTACCTATGACCCCATGTAGACAAATCTAACATGTAATCTTTAAACAGCAATATATGAATTTCAGTGAGTTCCTTTTTGTTGCTTAGATCAAATGAGTTCTACAGAAATAAGTTTTAAACATACTACTAAAATTGGAGTTTACTTAGGAAATATCACTAGATATTACTAGTTTTTTAATGCAAGTCATATGTGCCCCTTTTGGAATTTAACACATGGAATGAACCTTCTCACATCAGTAGCAAATGCAGACTTTGTTGCCTTAAGGGTTTGGCATTTTCAGATAAAAAAGAATCAATGTCACTATACAGTATCTCTCTAGAGCATTGTAATTATTCTGCATGCATATAATATTTATTTAAAACTTAAATTTAAACTTCAAGAGGTGGTCATTTGAAAGCTGGCAGTGAGTGAACAGATCCTGTATTCATAAAAAGAGAATATTGCTTCTAAAAGTTGAGAAATAGATCAAAACGGCCTTTCCAGTAACTGGCACTTTAGTCATATACTTGCTTTTTATGTGTCAGATTTATTAATCAAGTGGGTCCATGGGAACAAGAGAAGGAAATCTTGAGGATGTGACTGTCGGTTTCTGATATGTCAGGTATAATTTTGTAGCTGTGATTTTTGGGATTGCAGTACACACACCACATTGTACTGATATTTGTGTATCTCTTTATACTTATCATTTGTGCTGACTGGAAAAGAAGATAAGGCGGGGATGTTTTGATTCAGGATTGAAACTTGAAACTGCAGTCCTTCAATTTGAACAGTATTCCTGTTTCATCTTTCTTTTCATGTTACCTTTTTAACTTTTGCTACTGATGTAAAAGAAAAAAAAAAGAAAAATTTGAAAAGATGCGAGGTATTGGTTCTTATCTGGGTGAAGGATCACAGAAGTAGAGGATAAAATGTAGTTTGTGGTTTGTCACAGCAGCAGACTTATGAAGATCAAACACTTGTCAACAACAACTGTTTGTCGTCCTCTGACCATCACAGAGTAGCTAAGACTTATGATGACATCTTTTCAAAGTTGGTACATTTTGCCAAGATTGTAGTGTGTAATGTTCCAATTAGTTTAACAGGGTGTATTCTGTCTGTGAGGAATACTGTCTTCTTTAATTGCTTTTGGCTACTTTCTGAAATAAAAGTTTGCCTTCATGTTACAAATACAGTGGTCACTGTGAAATTGAGAATGGAATGCTCCCTTTTAAGTCATCAAAAACAACACAAAAACAGGTACTTCCAAAAGCTGAAGTAAAGCAGTTTATTTTAACAGTGCTTTAACTGAGAATGTAAGTAAATTGACAAAAAAAAAAAAAAAGATCCAAACTGCTGTTTTGCTAGTATTTTACTCTACCTCCCAAATAAACAATTTGATGCCTTTCTCCACTGGCTACATAAATGGATTAGTTGCTTATGTTTCATGTAGATTTGCACTGAATCATATAGTTCATGACAAAAGTTCTCATCTTTGATCACATATATCAAGAATGTATGACTGTTCATTTTGTATACTCATCATTTTTTCCTATTTATTTATTTATTAAAGGATTAATTAACATAATCATAAGGTAGGAGGGGTACAACTCCACACAATTCCCACCACCCAATCTCCATAACCTACCCCCTCCCCTGATAGCTTTCCCATACTCTATCCCTCTGGGAGCATGGACCCAGGGTCATTGAGGGTTGCAGAAGGTAGAAGGTCTGGCTTCTGTAATTGCTTCCCTACTGAACATGGGCATTGACTGGTCAGTCCATACTCCCAGTCTGCCTCTCTCTTTCCCTAGTAGGGTGTGTCTCTGGGGAAGCTGAGCTCCAGGACACATTGGTGGGGTCTTCAATCCAGGGAAGCCTAGCCAGCATCCTGGTGGCATCTGGAACCTGGTGATTGAAAAGAGAGTTAACATACAAAGCCAAACAAATTGTTGAGCAATCATGGATCCCAAGCTTGGAATAGTGGAGAGGAAGTGTCAGGGAGGTACTCACTGCAAACTGTAGTGTACTTCTGCTTTCAGGTATATATTTTGTAGTAATTTATGGATACGTGTGAATATAAGCTCTCTCTCACAGAAAATGGTGTATATCTAGGTTATGGGACTTTGTTAGAAAGTGAACCACCTGAGATGAAATTAGAGTGTACTATAAAAGGAAAGGTCTCACCCGAGTAATGAAGCTGAAGAGTTGTCATTTCACACGTGAAGTCTCTGGACACAGTCTGAGGTGAAGCATGTTGAGGTGGCAATCATTGCGTTGGTTAGGTTGTGATCGGCAGATGCAATATTATTTTGTATGGATTGGGAGACGCATACGGGAAAGTGGGCCCTATACAATGGTTCCAGGACTGGGGGAAGTAGGGGATCTATAGTGGAGATGTGAGGTTCCTGCTGTCTTAGGGTTCAAAAAGACAATCGATAGTTAATGTTATCATCACATTATTTGGTAATTGGGTTAACTTTGAAAAGTCCTTTTGTTATGGTTTGCTGTACAGTATCCAGTCTTGTATATAACTGTGCTATTGGATGCTTCTAATCTACTTGGTCTAGGCTTTTGAGAGAGTCCGCATATCAAATACACAGCCTATATATTAAAAAGATGCAGTTTGTGTTTTGAGAAACTTTGAGACATACAATTGATTTTCCCCCTCTCATATTAATTAACTAGTGATTTATATGTCTACAGTTTGCTAGGAGTGTACATAAACACCATTCCCAAAACCAAAAGACTGTGACCCATCCCTCCCACCCACTCCCACCCCCCACTGGCCCAGGAAGCTGCATGTCTACCCCTCACCACAGGGTTTTTACTTTGGTGCCCTACTTACAATTTGGTCAGGTCCTGCTTTTAGTTTCCCTTTCAGATCTTCTTAGTCAACTTCTGTTGATGAGTGGGATCATCCCATACTCATCTTTATCTTTCTGACTTAGTTCACTTAACATAATTCCTTCTAGCTCTGTCCAAGATGGGTCAGAGAAGGTGGGTTCATTGTTCTTGATAGCTGCATAGTATTCCATTGTGTATATATACCACAGCTTTCTCAGCCACTCATCTGTTGTTGGGCACCTGGGTTGCTTCCAGGTTTTAGCTATTATGAATTGTGCTGCTATGAACATAGGAGTACACACCTCTTTTTGGTTGGGTGTTATGGAGTCCTTGGGGTATAACCCCAGGAGAGAAATTACTGGATCATATGGAAGGTTCATGTCTAGCCTTCTGAGCATTTTTTCCCTTTTTGACTCCTATAGATAACTATCAAAATGGAATGTCTAATTGTATTTGTACATACTAAACTCATATAAATTCTGAGAAAATTTATCATCATGAGGATCAGAACAAATAGGACCTCCCAATAACTGGAAAATATCAGCATTGCTGAAATTCCCTCTCAGAGTACTTTTTTTCCATACATGCCCTGAATTCCCAAAGAATCTGAGAGACTGGTAGAATTTTAAAGTAATTACGTGGGCAAAAAGAACAGAAATCAAAGCCAAGGAAGAAAGTCTTGAGTTGATATGGTAAGCATAAAACATAAAAAACACAGATGTATTCAAATGAGTGCAATTTTCCATTTTATTTTATTTTATTGTGTGTGATAGATGTGTACATGCCATTCTAACCAGCAAAGTATATCTTCCTGGATTTTCATGCTCATTCAATCTCCTTCCACAAATCTTCCTGTAAAAGGCATTGCCTAGTATAAATTTTACCCTTATTTTAACTTTGTTAGTATCTTTTGTAAAAATAAAAGCCCATGCGGGCTGGGCAGTAGCACCTGTTAAGCGCACAAGGCACAAAGTGCAAGGACTGGTGCAAGGATCCTGGTTCGAGCTCCTGGTTCTGTACCTGAAGGGGAGCCACTTCACAAGTGGTGAAGCAGGTCTGCATGTGTCTGTTTTTCTCTCCCCCTCTCTGTTTTCTCCTCCTTTCTCCGTTTCTTTCTGTCCTGTCCAACAATAATGACAGTAATAACAATCATAATAACAAAAAAAAACTAAAAACAAAGACAACCAAAGGGGAAAAAGAGAATCCAGGAACAGTGGATTTATACTGCAGGTGCCAAGCCCCAGCAATAACACTGGAGAAAAAGAAAATAAATAAATAAATAAATAAATAAACAAATAAATGCCCTAGGCCCTAGCCTATAACTAGGGTCTGTATCTTTCTTAGAAAGCATGACATCTGAAATAGACCTAGATTAGTGCCACATGTTAGGAAAGGCCTAACCAGATTATTGGATATGGAGGGTTGACATCTCAGACCTGGTGTCTCTGGATATAATCTGAAGCAAAAAGGCAGTGGCAACATAACAAAATACAGTGGCACTGGTTTTTGATATAGTTGTAAAGAATTTAAAGGAGAGATATCACAAAATGCAAGCAACATCCCAGAATAAAGGACATCAGCTATGAAAATATGTCACTTCTTCCAAACTCCTCCTTTCTGCCACAATCTACATACAAAGCAGAATCCAGTGCCACCTGCTGACCAGCAATATAAACCAAAACAGATGTCTAAAACTAGGAGAACATTGGTATTGGGAAATCAAGATGATGGCCAGGAACTTAATGACAAAAATCCAGAGGAGCTTTCTAGGAAAGAATTTAGGAAATAGATGGTCAGAAACATTGGAGACATATGAAGACATCAATTCAATGTGGAGAAATGATATATGGGAAAGACTTCCAACACAGATATTTTTATATGAGGGGATTTTCATCTGTCATATACTATGAGTCTTTTCTCTGAGGTCTGTTTGTCCAGAGAAGATCCCAATGAATATCATGGGAATCGATGTAAGATTGGCTGAAGAGATGACACTGGTGAGTGGGGGTCAGAACTAGGGCATTCACCATGTACCATGTGCATCCTAAATCCCATTTGTCTCTACTTCCAAAGTGCTGATGAGTCCATAACATTTCTGTTGGCTTTACTCTACTGTACACTAAACACACCATAAAAAACCAAAGCCCTGGTCTTTGAAATGAGGTTCAGCAAGGAAGGAATAACTTGTAAGTGTGCTTATTCTATAAACAATAAAACAGGCCATCTTATTATAGATCTTTCCCTGATATGCATCTTCAAAAGCTTGGTAGGCACTTTACTATGTAAAAAGGTTTCTCTTGTTTCAAAAATCATATTTCTTTTTAAAGATAATTTGCACTGAATTTTGAGGTAAAACTTTATATTGAAAGCTTTCAAGCTGACGAGGTGCATTAAACTAAATATACTTCCTTCATCTATTAATTTTGTAATTTTGTTAAAGAAAGGAGGATTTCAGCTTTTTGAGTGATTTTTTTCTCTATATAAAATCCCCTGCTGCTTATAGCTCTTATTTCTATTATCCCAGGTGGGCTGTAGGGTTTTTTTCCCCCCACCAAGGGCCTTACAATAGAATTGCCAAACTGTAATTATCACAGAAAATCTTTTTGTTCTGACAAATACAACCTACATGTTATACTTCATCCCATTTTCTGGAGCTACCTGATTTAGCCTAAGTTTTCAAAAGTAATCACCAGTCTTTTTGAATCTTTGGAGTG